>NC_050512.1:20330537-20381935 GCF_002922805.2 Oryzias melastigma
TAAAAAAAAAAAACAAAAAAAAACAGACAAGATAATAGAGGTGAAGTAACATTCTTAGCGTGAGCAGACAGGTAATTAGCAGCTTTATGTGCTCTGGGGGGGTTGAGGACTTCTTGATTTACACTGTGTGAGAAAGACAACCCCTGTGAATTTGCATGGGTGGAATTTGCTGTGGGAGCTTCATGCTTGTGAGAATAATGAAGAGTTGCCCACCTCCGCCTGAGGGAAAACAGGTCTGCGAAGCGTGAACGTACAGTGATGTGTGTGGGAGTGCTCCACTCCACACTGAACAGATGCTTTCTGGGTTTTTTGTTTTTGCTACCACACGTCTCCCTGTTGCTGTACCTTCAGCTCACAAACATCACACATTATTAAGCCTGTAAACAGCGGCGGTCCTTTACATGTGCTGCAGAGTTGGAGAAGAATTGCGGGTGTTATATGGGTGGAGGTATTGCATCTATGTGGGTTTTTGGGTGTTAGGTGTTATAAGGTTTTCAGGGCGACTGTGAAATTTCAGTAAAGCTCATTAATATATTGTTTTCCTTTATGTCAGTGCACAAAAGGTTTGGGAGAAAGGAATTTCTGCAAAGTTGCAACAAAAAACAACAGATATGTCTCAATTTATATTTTTAGATTTTTTTTCCCTGCAGATTGATTGATATAATAGACTTAAATGCCCTCAACAAACTGGATAAATGACATAAAGAAATGTAAATTAAAATAAAAAAGAATGTTGGATTGTTGTACCCAGGTCGATGAGGATGGCGTGCTGCTGTGACGTGAGCTGCTTCAGCAGCTCCTTGTATGGCGTGGGATTGGATGGGGGCCGGGCTGGGACCGTCTGTCTGAGCAGGTACTGTTCGGAGAGGAACTTCCAGATTTCACCTCGATGCTGCCGTGGTACACCTGCCAGAGAACACAAAGAGGAATAAAAGGTCCAAACTGTTCTTGAAGAATGGAAATCATACAATCAGATTCTCCAAATCACGCATATGAGACGCGTGGATTCATGGTTGACGTCAACCCAGCATGAGGTTTAAGAAAGCTGCCAAATCGGGAGGAGTTTGTTAAATTGAGCGATCATTTCACACTCCATCATGGTTGATTTTAATTCAGATTTATGGCCATGTTTTAGAACAGTACCTAATTTTGGCTTGACTGCAGTATTTTTTTTTTCTATAATTACTCTCTTGACTGACGGTTTTATGAAAGTGTTTGTTTCTTATGCCTACATACATCAATTGGGTTTCACCCTGAACAGGGGATTGTCTTTTATTTTGAAATTCAGATAATTTTAACTCAAAATCCATAGAAAAAAATGCTGTTATGTATTGATATTAGGCAAATTTTAGTAAGTGAAATGCAAATTGAGCCTTCCACAAACACGTGATTTAAAAAGAATATTTATTTTAAAACGGAAAACAATTTTTAAGAAATACGAAAATCTGGTTTGTAGAATAGACATTTACCTTGTGCAACGGCAGCGTGTATGGTCTCGGTGTCAAACTTGACTTTTGCTCTTCCGGGAGTTCCCAGCATTTTCTCCCACACCAAAGTGACCTCCTTCAGACACGGTGTGATTTCTTCATAGTCCAACTTGAGACGTTTGTTCTGCAGGTTATTCTCCGATGCTGCAGAAATAAAAAAAAAAAAAAAAGCAGATGACATATTTATAAAGTGACTGTGATTTATGGAGAGCAGACCTGCGAGAAAAACCACATAACCACTTAGTTGCAAACCAAACATTGTTTTGCATTGTAAGACCAGATTCCATTCAAATGATGGGCAAAACAGTAGAGAGGGCACTGTTCTTGAAATTTGATTATTTTCAACTGCTACTGTTCAAACTGTAATCTTGTAAGGTTTGACAGTAAGTAATGCAATAAGAAACTTTTTACTGGATTTGGTTGTAAAGCTGTAGCTTTCCTTTGAACTTGATTCATAAACAACTAAATTATCTATTTGAGGATAAGTTATCAGCTGATTAATTAGGGTTGCAAAAGACGTGATTTTGATTGGCTGTGTGCATGTTGTATTTATCCTTCTTTCACTATGATAACTTCTAAAACCCCTAATAAAAATTACGTAACTTACAAAGCAATACGGTATGATGCAACAACTGTATTTCATAACCAACACTGAAATGTACGGCCAGTTAAAAAAAAAAAAAACTACACAGAAAAACAAAGAAAATAACAAATCACACCTTTTTCTCACCAGATTCTGGTATGCTGGTTTCTGCACCAACACCCAGTCGCTTTAGAACTGCCTAGCCATTTTCTCACATCCACCTGTAATTTGTGCACTTTCACACATAACAACACAAGATTTACACTTGATCATATCGAATAAGTTATGTGAAAACAACAAAGCAGACAGAGACTGTTAATCGTGTCTGCTAGCATTAAAAAAAAATTTAAATCTGAATCTACTGTATCTAATCATGCAAACTTCAGCTGAAAAAATATTTGTCATAAAGCAAATGTCCTTATGAATAAGTGTTTTTGATTATTTTCAGCACTCTGTTTATTGCACATCATGCAAACCAGCATTAAAATTACAGCTTTGCTCCTTAGAGACACTTTTTATAATATTTTTTTTATTCATCCAAGATGGTTCCGTAGAAGACGAAGTGAAAACAAATGAAAAAAAGGTAATTTGGACTTACATTTTTAAAGTTGAAGGCCTCTCACCTACTTTCAAAAAATGTTTCTCAATTCTCTACTGAAAAATGGAGAAAACCTCTTGGATAAAAGGTGAAACAGCTTTCATTTCATATTTCTTTTTCTGAAATCTTTATAATACTTGTAGATTTCTTTTGAGTGAAGCATCTATAAGCAACAGTACCATGAATGATAAAAAACAATTCCAAAATATTAAAAAAATGATTAGATCCCATTAGGCTGCAAAGTGTGGATGTCTCCCAGGAAGAGGATAGCAATTAGATGTTTTCATTTCTTTGCTATGTGGGGTCAATACATCTAATTATGGGCTTACATAGTTTTAACCTTGCACCTGGACCCTCAGGAAAAAAAAAACAGCCAACAAAACAGAAAAATGCACAAACCGAGAATCATCTTTCAGCGCGTTGACACCAATGATCAAAGAAGGTGAAGGCACACCCAGCACCCCTTTTCTGTTCCTTTATTTCTGACAACACCCTTCCTTTGTTTCTCCTGTTCTCTAAACCCACAACCCATCTTTTCTTTTCTATTTTCCGCTGAACTTTTTCTGCTTTAGTCGATCCCACGTGTGTGCCGTCCATCCGCCGCAATTTCTACCCCCCTCCCAAGAGGATTCCCCACCCTTTCTGCTGATGTGTGTTGTCCTTCCAGAGACCAGCTGCAACCTGACGGCGCTCAGAAGAATGATATCCCTTTGGAGAAGAAGCAGGGTGCTTCACACCCAAACTTGCACCGATATCTTCCCAGAGAAAGGGTGGGAAAAGACATTTTTAGCCTGCAGGAAGGATTTAGCAAATTCAGTTTTCTCAGCAAAATCTGACATGGATAATAAAAAACCAACACCGTAGCCTCCGAAATATGCAGCTTAGAACTCAGAGGCATTTCAAAAGGTTCAACTCAAAGCTTGTCTTACGTTTTCTCTGATTGTTTCAATGTAGTCATTCACATACTTCCTCCTCTCTCATTGCTGCAGTAACTATTCTACAAGTTCATCTCTCACTTCATGCTGCATTTACACCACTCTTGGTAACGCACGTTCAAGTGACCACTTCAGATGAAAAGTCTATATAAATGATGGTAAATGTGCGTTTCAGACTTCTGGGTTAAAAGCTCTTGCACTCACACATTTGCGTCAATTTTCGGGCTTTACGTATTAAACCCGCGGCCACTGGATGCATCTTGAAAGTTAAACCAGTTGACCAATCAGGGACTCTGATTTAGTAGCAGTTACGCTGGCGTCCTTTTTAATTTGTGGAAGTGCCACCTGTTTGAAAAGTGATCATGAAGGAGAAATTAACAACTGCGGTTTGTGCCCAGCCAGAATCATATGACACCAAGTTCTTCATATATCGGAAAAGAGCTGTGACAGAAAAAGCCTGGAGCAAGATTGCAACGTTCTGCACCAAGCCTCTTCCAACTGTGAGTACATGTGCTAGGATTGGGTAGCGACATTCAAGCATGAACACTATATGCTAAAAGCACATTCAAGAAACCATGTTCAATGCATTCCTGAATGCGCATCGCATACCCGGTATGTAAAGTCGTTTTAGTTGTCACGCACCAAGGTGTGTGAAATTTGTACTCCGCATTTTACCCATCCCATGGGGGAGTAGTGAGCTGCAGACACAGGAACCATTTGGTGGTTTAACCCTCCAATCCAACCCTTTTATGCTGAGTGTCAAGCAGCACTAAAGTATTTAGAGTCTTTGGTATGACTCGGCCTGGATTTGAACTCGTGACCTTCCAGTCTCAGGGTGGACACTCTACACAGGGCCACTGAGCTGGTATGTAACATCTGACTCCAGCCAGTCATGGAAGAACCAGAAAAACCAAGTCTGGTTCTGCTTAAGTTTTTTTCCTAAATCTCCCATTTGGAGAAAGATTTTCCTCTCCACTATCACCCATTGCTTTCTGAGAAGATTGATTCCACTGAAAATCTTGGTGCTCTTGGTCATTAGTTAGTAATCAAGACAATCTGGCCTTGCTGAACTTATCTGGATTTAATTAGATTATAATAATCATATATGAAAGATCTGATGTTTGTTTTTAAAGAATCTGGTTTGTGAACTGATGCTTCTACATCTCCAGATGTAAAGACTGACGAGAAAAGCTTTGATAGAGACAAGAGCTGACACGCCCAGAGTAAAGAGTAGATCCTGTTGATGAAGTTGCATCTGCGCAGATCGTCTTCATCGCCTGTTTGCTGGAAGGAGAGCTAAGCTGATGGGCATTAGCACATTGAAAGCTCTCCACCATCCGGCCTCTTTGCATCCCAATCTCCACTCCTCTCCCGTCGCTTGCTGCCGGAAGAGGATGCCTTAGATAACACAGAACAGGAACGGATACTCCACCCTGGAGCTGACGAAGACATACGCGCAAAGATAGAGGCGCGTGCACACACACACACGCTTTCATAACTGACCCACAAACCCCTAATCAGAGGGGAGAGACGCAACTGACAGCGCAGCATAACATCTGTGCTGTGAGACCAAAGGCGCGCCGAGGATGAAACCACGGGCGTGTGCTGAATGACCGCCTTATTTTTTATTCCTTCTCGCCAGGCTGACGCAGACGTCCGTAACAAACGCAGAATCATCCTCTGTATTTTGGTCTTGGACAAAGAGTTGGGTGTGGATAATCTAAGGGCTTTTATGCAAAACAGGTTACCGAGCAGAGAATGCAGTAATGAACACGAGCCAACTGGGCCACAAAAGAGGTGTTGCACTTGACACACCCTAAGGCAAGCTTTCCAGCAAACCCAGGTGTGTGTCATGCATCACCAAATCTGTTAATTGTTGTTTTGGTACTTTTGGTGCCAAAAAGGAGACATCATCTGTTTTAATGTCCTTTCATCCCCTAACATCTGAGAGCAAACATCTCTAAAGCCAAACTTTTTAACTGAGCTCAGTTGGTAATCTTTTACTTCTCAGTTGTTTAAGAAAACAAAACAAACCTATTTAAAATATATGAAAAGTGTAAGTATATCTTGTGTAATTTAAGAATTTTGTCGTCTTTACCATTGCTTAGATTTGTATTTTTAAATCGAACTCATCATTTTCTTGATTTAGCACTCATAGTGAACAAGCAATCATCATTCATAAGTGTGTTTACAAATGACTTTAGCAAAACTCCACCTTGGAAGAGTTCTAAGTAGCTTAGTGCACCATAAAACCATTCACAACAATGTCTGTGTTAATCCTGATTGTAAATTGAGATTACATTGCTAATCTGGTGAAGCTCTTGTTCATATCTCCAAACAAATACGAGTTTTGGTTTTTGAACAGAAGCATAAATCCCCTCTACACAAACTCTGGTTAAGCCTCTTCAGTCACTCCGCTCACCTTGCAGCTTCTGGTTCTCCTTCTCCATCCTCAGCAGCAGGATCTGCTGCAGGATGGCCTTCCTCCACAGCTCCCTAAGCTCCTCTTTGCTCTTTTTAGCCGACTCCTCCGGCACCGCATTCATGATCGAGTCCCCACTTCCTACACACATCTGTCCCACGCTCAACCGACTCCCCTCCAGGCAGGGATCCACCAGCTCTGAAACACACATCCGATTAAGACATTAGATCATATCAGGTTGTGGTAATGAACATGTTTACAGCAGGCGGCAAGTAAAACAAATTACCTGCATTACAGTTAGTCAAAGCATCATCTTTTGTGGTCGTTATACCAACACAACCCAACTGAATCAGTCAATCATGGTGTATATATTTAACCCTAAAATCAGTTTGTATGTATTTATATGTAAAACACATTTTTAAACGTGATTAATTAGGAGAGAGAGAGAGAGAAAGTGAGAGAGAATCAACAGATAATGAACTACATTATTTTCAGCATATTCTGAGTCAAATTTTCCTGTAAAGGCCCACTCCAATGAAAAATGTGTTTTTGATGTTTTTAATATGTTTTGAAATGATGGAAGACATATATTTAAAAGAAATCATCTTAAAATGGCATTTACTGAGTATTTCTTTTTTCAAATTATAAATAAGGAGCCTCCCTGCACCACTCGATTCTGATGGACCCACTTGCAGACCAAGAGATCCATGTACGTCTTTGTTTTCCTCGTTTGAGCATCTGGCTCAAAACTGTACGGCTGGATAACTACAATGTTACTCCCTATTTTTATTTCATCAGCAACGTTAGGTTGGGATTTTTAGGGGCTGTAAGCTAGCGGGAGAAAAGGGAACCAACTCAGAAGTAAATTTCTAATGTATTACAGCCGCTCTGCAGAAACTATGTTCTAGAAAACAAAACAGGTTTTTGGATTTTGGCCAAAAGTTGCATCATCATAATTAAAAGATCACTGGAAATATTTCTAAAAATAGCTTAAAGGAAGATCAAGTGAGTATTTAACAGATGATTTGTTTAGAAAAGTGAAGCAACAAAGATACATTTGCGTGGATATCTGGGTTTTTTCCAAGCAGGAATTTCAAATTATTATTTAAAAAAAACCTGGCGAACACTGAATAAAGTTGGTCAACATTTTCTCCTAACATTTAAACATGAATAATGATGGGGTGTCTCCACTTAACTAAAAGTGAAAATGACTTTCATATGAATTGTGTTTCATTTAGAACAAACGACCTGACCTTAATTCACTGGCTGTCATTACTGTAGACATTTATACAAAAGAAAAAGCTAAACATAGATTTAATTAACAACGATGGGCGCAGCACATGCTAGAAAAAAAAAAAAACATGTGTTTGTGCGACTCCACCTCAAATGCAGGGTGGATCTCAAAGCCTCTAAATACTCGGTGTTGTTTAGAGGAAGGGCATACCAACTAACCAGATAGCACTTGCTTCTCTTTCACTTCTTAGGAAGACCAAGATGATTTGATCACCTAAACACACAGAGACATACCCAACATTGCCTGAAGTATGCACACTTGATCCTTATCTTTCCAACGAATCTTCTGATGAAACTTGTCCAACATGCCATGTGCGCCACCTTTCCACAACTAAAACGAGAATACTCTGCCATGCGCTGCAAGCACGTAAGCACAGTGTCATCAAGGGTCTTTGTGCCAAAAACTTACAGTTAAGAGTTTACACAATATACGTTTGATCAAATGCTAAGTGCTTTCAGTTTTATTGTTACTGATCACACTGACAAAATAACACACAAAGTAGCAGAAGGTCTTGTTCTGAGCAAACAACTCGGTCAGAACCTAAGTCGCACGAAACACAACAAAAAGTGGGTCAACAAGGCTGCTGGCTCTCCTCTGGCGCTGTCTATGTGTGGACTGTAAACATGACCTTGAGACACCGCCGGCCTGTGCCAACACACACACACTCTTCAGACACACCCATGACCTCATGCATGTCAGCACACTCAAAAACACACCCAAATGAAGCCGTACTTAGCGCAGCATTTAGCTAGCACAAAGCCCAGAGCGCTGAACTCCTCGGCACAGCGCTTTTCCTGCAGTCGCTGGCAGCTGACTCACAATTACACTTTGGGTGCAGACTTTATTTCTCCTGAAGACAGATGTCTTCCCTGCCATTACAAGCCTCATTTGAAAACGGGAGGTTAATGTGCAAAAAGAAGGCATTGAGCCTCTCTAACCCGTGACGGCTTTCTGAAGTGAATTATTGAAATATTTACTCAAAAGACATTCAGAGGGTGGATACAGGTGATAAGTTTACTAAATGATGCTGAAATCAAGACATGTAACTTCAAGAAATGGAACATCACCGAAAGTCATTATTGCAACTAAATTCCAAAAAGTTACAGCCTCTAAATTCTTAATACCTTCATCAGTCAGAGATAAAAAAGTGATTTGAAGCTCAAGAAAACAAAACAAAGAAGCTGAGGCTACGGAATGACGTGACAGATGGTGCTGACATAATACTAAGGTTAAGTCCCAGAATGCATTGTTCTTTAACATGCAACTACTCCCATAAAGATTTGCTAAAAGGAAAAAGTTGAATGCGAATCAATCATACTATCTTCAAAGAGTAAAAGCTTCGTCTGCTAGGTGTGTGTGATGGGACTAAAAATAAAATGAAAATTTTAAACATTCAAACTACCACATTTCTATTTTAACAAATCTCCTTCTATTCTTAATTTTGGCTTCTGGCTAAAACAACAGAAGCTTTGCCACGTTTAAATTCTGGCCTCAAGGGGTGGAGAGGGTTGGACTTGGATACCTGCTGCAGTGGAACTTCATGTGTGTAGAGAGCAGGTTTTTTTTTTTCTAGAGCCAAAAATGTTTTAAAATATTTTTGACACGTGTCTGTTTATTAGGGGTGTAACGGATCACAAAACTTACAATAAACCTGCTTTTGAGTCACGGTTCGGATCATTTTTTGGATCAGTAAAAAGGAAAAAACAATGAAATAAAAGCCTTATTTTTTTTAAAAAAGTGTCGAAACAAAAATCTGTTAAAACAAAGTATTTCAAAGCATGAATATAAACTCACAAATGACGTCAAAACATTTGCTTATTAAGGCCTATTTATAAAAACAAAACATGTTTGAACACAAAAAAAACTAAAACATTTAGTTTCTGATTACATTTACATATCTTGAGACCAAATCTACAAAAAGAAAAGAATGCTTGAAAATAGTTTTGAAAATACCAATTCTATTTGGAGTACCCCCCTAAAATACAAATTTTCTCTTGTCCCACCTCCTCTAATGGGAAAATTAAATCTTGAATGAAAACAGTACAAATTTAAACTTGAAATTATTATTGTTTTATTGAAACTAACTGTGGGAACATTTGAATATTTTAAATAATAATTACATAATACAATACATACAATAATAATAATTAGAAGAACTGCTCTGGCGATTTTCCTGACGATTTATGATACCTTTTGCTTGCCGTACTGCTCTCCCCCAACCGCATGTCCCTGTTATAGAGGGAGCAGCAGCTTTCTCCTTGCTGCTCTTCACTGGGAGATCCTCTAAACCCAGATATGGAGACGTGTACTGAGGCTTTTATTCATTCATTCATTCATCTTCCAGACCGCTTCTTCCCTATCGGGGTCGCGGGGGTGCCGGAGCCTATCCCGGCTACTGATGGGCGAAGGCGGGGTACACCCTGGACAGGTCGCCAGTCTGTCACAGGGCCACAATCACACACACATCCACGCACACAGTCACACCTAGGGGCAATTCAGAGTCGCCAATCAACCTATGAAGCATGTTTTTGGACGGTGGGAGGAAGCCGGAGTCCCCGGTGAAAACCCACGCATGCACGGGGAGAACATGCAAACTCCACACAGAAAGGTCCCAGCCGGGATTTGAACCGGGGCCTTCTCGCTGTGAGGCGAGAGCGCTAACCACTTGCGCCACCGTGCAGCCCGGCTTTTATTCAGCTCTTCAAAATAAATAAACCTGATCTCTCATCATCTGTGTCCTTCATGATGAATTCAAGAAAATTTTTTGACAGAAGCTCCTCCCACAGGCTGGGGGAGCTTCAGGCTAGCACTCTATTGGATAACCATCAAGCAGCAACGTAGACGCTAGTTAAACCAAAGATGGTGAAAATGAATTTGACTCGAATTACATTAGTGCTGACGGAAAATTGATTTAAATAAAGCGTGCGGAGTGTGGCGGTCAGCACCGTGGTTAGTGATCAGTCCTACTGTTTATGTCGCAATATTTGTTGCCAATTCAGATCACTTTGGATTTTTTTCTTATACCTTGGGTTTGCCCTGAAGATAAACTAAAAAATGAAGTTCTGAAGTAAAAAAATATTAAAAAACGTTTTTAGTTTGACTTCTCAACATCCTAAAAGCTTAAAATGTGGCATTTAATACTCTATAAATCTAAAGTTTGTTAAATTTCCTCCTCACCTGTGCACGATCATGATTATAATCTATAGCCAGTGAAGCCACTCTTCATGAAAACCTTGAAAGGAGGGACTTAAAGAAAAGACACTGTGTACTCTTGGCTTTACGTGAACACACTGCAGCTAAGTCGCTCCTTTTTCTGAAAAGGCGTTACAATCTGACCAGACCAACACTGCAAACTTTCAACACGTACACTGCTGCAAACACAAAGGTACATATAATTATGAAAAGACAGAATAGAAGGGAATGCAAGCACAAGCATGTTTCCAGCATCGTGCTGCAAAGTCTACGTCAACCCAGAACACTGTTAGGGATAAAGGAGGGTGAGGCCTTAAAAAATAAAAAAATATTAAAGGTCACAGCAACTTTTTAGTCCTCCTAACCCTCGTGCTCTCTTATGGGGTCCAGATGACCCCACCCTTACATTGATGTGTGATCCCTCCCATGACAAAAGTGGACAAGATTTTATGTCTGCCATGGACTCCAGTGAAGATAAAAATAAATGAATAAATAAAAAAGTTCAGTGCGCTGTCTTGTGGGGTCCAGATGACCCCAATTTTAATGTAAACATGTTTAGGGTAGCACAAGAGTTACATAGTAAATGGTAATACTTATGGAGAGCTTTTCTACCTTAATTGAGGCTCCAAGTATTTTACAGCCCCATTCGCCCAAGCACACATTCATAAACTGATGGCGGCTCCGCTGCTAAACACTGGCGCCGACCTATAACCATCAGGAGCAATGTGGGGTTCAGTGCCTAAGGGAACTTCGACAAGACGGGGACAGAACCTGCAATCAGAAGTCGACCGCTTTACAGCCGCACCATGGCCGCCCCTGGAAATCACCAGGCTGAATAAAAGATTTGTGTTTTCACGAGGAACTCAATTCAAACTAAGATCAAATTTTAACACTGAGAAAAAACATATTTGGGGTAAAAATTAAAACATTGTGTCTAGCCAACAACTTTTCTGTTAGAGGAGTAAAGTTATATAAAATGAAAGAGTGACACTGAGTGGAATTTTTTTGAAACTGCACCACTGTGCTCTTGAGCAAGACTAAAACAAACCAGCCAATTTTAGAAGATTCACTAACAATGTTTCCTGGCAAATATTAATCATAATTAGAAACAGGAAAATGTGCAAAAAATAAATTACTTATCAACATCGAGCACAGAAATCGTCCTAAAAAACTTTTTCTCTCTAAAATTTTGCAGAGATGTTTTGTTTCTACCATCATTCACTTCAAAGTGTAAATTTAGGTTACGTGTAAAAAATTCAACCACTACACCCTAGTTAGTGCTCTGTATAAGACATTCCCCATTTTTTGCAGCTGTCTAAATCTGCAGTTCCAAAATCCAGTGCCCTGGAATTTTCCCAGAAGTCTTCCCAGTGTGCACCAACGATAACTAGATTTGAGAATATTGCATTGCGTTTGAACAATGTGTCGTTTAAAAATTTTGCATAATTTTTTTTTATGAACCATCCATCCAAGGTTTCCTGATGAGAACACACTGGATTCATAATCACCTATTTATTAGGTGTTTACTTTGGCAAATGTGTGACATCAGATTTGCCGTTTCGTATAGTCCTTTAGGGTCGTACTGAGGGAATTTGGACATAGCCTTAAATGCATGTTTTAAATTCGTCCATAATGACAATAAATTGTACTTCTCCCACTCTGACATAAACACCTACAAAAGACAAAAACAAATGTGTTGCATATTTTGATTTTTAATGATGGAAAAAGTGAAGAATGGCATAAAGAGTGTCTTATTACCTGCAGTGTAGCTAAATGGAATGGGAGGCACCTGAGGGTGTCACTGTCCCCACAGTACAGAGGTATAAAAGGAAGTGTGGTTGCCATGGTGCCAGTTTCCTGTGATGGAACCAGGTAGCTCAAAGAGCTGCGTTAGCCAGCTCAAGTTTTGAGTTTGGAAAGACTTTTCTTATCCTTACTCATGACTGATTTTTTATTCATGCTTTTTTATTTTATGACGGGATCACAGCAGAGGCAGACTGTGTTTGTCTGTGAGCGTGAGGTTTTGCAAAGCACCAGGATGTATGTACACTGTTATAGGTATATTTTAAACAACAATTAAAGTCTTTTTTGTAAGAAATATGTTTAATATGGTGTGTTTTCTGTGTTTAGAGTTAGAGTACTGTGCCCTACTGTTATGCTTGTGTTTTGTTTGTCTGCTCCCCACAGAGCTCTCAGCGTGGTTGACTTTTTTTCCCTTCAACCTTGTCAATTTTTGTTTGCTAAAGTCACTTCCCTCAGCTCACACTCCTGAACGTTGTTTTTTTGTGTTCGGTCTGTATCTGACCTAAATTGTGCTGTGCATCACAGTTATCGTGCTTGTTTGAATTTTATTGCTGTGCATTGATTGTATTTTTCGATGGTGTCATCTCGGTACGGTAACAGACTATCAGACTACGAATGATGGGAAAAAAGAGCTTGGGAACATTTGTGTTTATACATTAATAAAACTTTGAAACCCGCTCTACTGTCTGTAATCATCTCTTAACTCTGTGCAACATAAACATTATCGGACGCAGACATTCAAAGTGAAAGATTCTGTTTCTTACCACTGCTGTCTGTGCCTTTCTGAGGGGTAGAAACCCGAAGGAAGATCTGTTGCCTCCATGAGTGGCGGTGGCTGCGGAGAGGGCTTTCCCCGACCACAGACGCGGCTCTCGGTGCAGAGAGAGCTGCTACATCACTGAAAGCATCAACATCGGCACATGTAGTTTCATATGCAGAGATAAAGCAGATGGCAATCATAACACTGAAGTTGGCAAACGCGTATGGGGAAAAAAAAGACACATCTAAAGAATTCCATAAAAAACAATAAAAGAAACAGCTGCATATTTATTTGACTTGTGTATGTTTGTACCTTTTCTTTGGTTCAGGACAATCATTTTCTTGAACGGGGGCCAGAAATTGAAATTTCAGAAAGTTAGGAACAGAGGAGGAGGAGTGCAGACGAGCACGGAGACCACCCAGAGGGCTGAGATGAAGGTAACAGACAGGATGGAGGGTACACATGACAAAAGAAATGGGGTCTTAATTCACACAGAGAAATTATGCAAACAGGGATTTTTTAAACCATTAACATGAATAAAAATATGAAGGTTTGTGAATTTGACTCCAGCTAAATGTTGTTGTAAACATACTGCATGATCTTTCTGAGTCAGTCCTTTAATGTTTTTCTGCTCAGGCATGGAAAACCAAGATGGAGGAATAAATTATTAACATGAGCACTATTTAGAAAACACTTGCAGAGAGCTGCAAACCAGACGCTCACCTTCTTTTATTGAACCGTGCTCCAGCAGAAGGTGAGGACTGACGATGAAGGAGGAGAGGAGAGTGGGATGGAGAGCAGGAAGGAAGAGGAGGAAGGGTAGAGTCGGTTGGGACATTTCTGAGAATCGGTGCAGAGAGCATGAGAGGGAAACGAGCACTGGACAATGTGTGAAAACAGAGAAAATGGTCAGAAAAACAGCAAGAAAAGTGAAATTTGAAAAAAAAAAGAAATAAAATAATAATAATTCTTAAGACAAACTCTAATACTATTAAAATGTCCGTAAATATCATTCAACTCTCTTCTGTTTGATCTGTCTTTAACATCAGATCCACAGAATGTTAGAAAAAGGTGTTAAAACTATTTTGCAAACATTAATTGTAAACTGAAAGGAGGAAACAAAACCACAGAATGTTGATGTGGAGAGAAGGTGGAGCCGCTGCCCCGATGGAGTGCTGCCTGCATGCTACAATACTGAATTCTTCAGATGATCTACATTCATTAAATACACAGTTGTTTGTTTTCTAACCGAGACAACCAAACGTTTCTATCGTCCTGGTGCTGTTTGAAGAGGAAGAAAAAAACTGGAACTGGTATGGCAACCTCATTCATCATAACTCCTCGCTGTCAAACATGCAGCTTCAGAAGAGTTCTCTGATTGACATGAACAAACCACAATGTCAAAGGAATGATTCCAGTAAATATACCACACAAGTTTCATTTTATTATTTTTTTTACCTTAAAAACCCACCCCACCCATCTTTTGATCAATTTTAAAAGCGTTCCCAGTGCTAAATTAATTTAACATTGTGTTGTTTTTGGTTTAAAAAAAACAAACTGTTGTTTACAGGGACATAATTTCTGCAGAGTGGCAGAAGCTTATTAGAAATTAACCTCTGAGTTGTGGGTGGAACTATTGGGAGGAGCGACCCCCACCCCCCTTCCTCTCTCTGTTGCTGAGAGCTCAAGCAGCGAGGTTGTGGCCAGGCCATCGTATTTTCTATAAGTTCTTCATCAAACGGTATTTTTTTTGTCTGCCCCTGATCTACAGTGATTTGAATAAAGAATCTCAGAAATGTTATTTGATTCTTCGTTTTTTTAACCCACGTCCTCTGTTATGAGAAAAATGCCACAACATGTTAAAAACAAAACACGGTTTTCAACGGGGTGGGTCTTTAAACCATAAAAATGTAACCTGTAAATGGGTCTTCTAGTGAGACCATCACAAAAACTCCACAACAACATAAAAATGGTGGTACTATTCCTTTTTATGGTTCCTGCGGGCTTTACGGATGAAATTAATTTTAGAAACCTACATGACAAAGAACCTTGGTGAATTTGTTCAGAAGGTAGACAGTTATGAAAGAAAAACTCTTTAAACAATCTTTCACTCAGTGATATAACTCGAGCCCCTAGGCTTTTTTTGTGCTAATTTTAGAGTGTATTACGGCGTTCCCGTAGCTGCTAGAAGACTTTATCCCCTTGGTCTGGCCTGAGGCCCGTTCGCAGTGGAACACGTTAATGGCACCTTTAAATGGAAAGCATCCGCATGTGGATCGATGAATGCTCCAACAGCTCCCTGGACAACAAATGCCCCTCCCCATCCACAAACATAAGTCCTTTCACAGAAACTTGTATAGGAATAAGGTTATTTTGGAGTAAGAATCTAGTTTTGTGTTTGTCAATATTTGTCAAAACAAACAAATGTTTTTGTTCCAAGTGCTGCTTCAAGGACTTATTTTCACTGCAGGAACAGGCTGCAGCATTGACTTTAGAGACAAACTGTACCACAGTCAAGGAGAGCATCCAAATTTATTTTACGACGATAAATGAGGCCTTGGGGAATTGAGCTTAAATTTGTGGAAATAGCACCCTCATGTGGATGAAAACTAAACTGCACCTTTATGTTTCTGCTCAACATTTGATTTTTTTCTGAAATAACCACAAAATAAAAGCTGTTGAATTCTAAATATTTCTTTCCAAACTGAGTTTTTGGGTGAGATTGAAAGTATTGCCGGTATGGCAAAAGCAATGTTTTTTTGCAGCTCATTTTGTTTTAGCCTTTTCTTACAGCTTTGAATATGATAACAGAAGACAGGAATTATATAACTTATTTTGATAAATAATAACTTTTAGTAATATTCTTCTTAACCACAGGAAGCTGGACATGAAGAATTAGTTGACAGCAGCTCCATAACATCAAAGGTTCAAATTCAAACACTTGTTAAGCCGTGGTCACTACTTCACAAAGAGGAACTGAAGGTGCAAAACAATGTCACACAACCCAGTGACTATGCAGTTCAGATGGGCAGAAAAAAATGAATCAACCAATCCTGATGAAGACTGTTTAAATATAATTAAAGTATGAAAAAGAGTTTGAAATTGCATTTTGTAAGTAGTTGATGTTAACTCAGTTATATCTATCAATTACCTTTTTTTTGTTAGTTTTTAAACCAGAACACACAAGCATAAAAATATGCAACTTTTTTTTTTAAATAACCAAATACTAAAAAACAAGCACAAATAATAAGAAACAAACTCACATGCATGAGCACACAGACACACACGGCTTACTTGCTCTGGTGAGGGGAGTCGGTGCTGACAGAGTAGTGTCGCACGAGCTTGGGTTTGGTAGTTGCACCCAGGTCCTGCCCTGTGTGTATTACTTTCTGCAGCGGGGAGCCCTCGTGGACTGATGAAGGGGTGGGGGAATGGCTGAAGGTGCTTGCCCGCCTACGGAAGCCCTGCTGTTCAGTATTCCAGGGGGAAGAGGAGAGCGGTAACTGGGTAGGTGAACCATCCAGGCGTTTCAGGTCACCCGTGGAGTTGTGGGATCTATAGTAAAAGGTGAGAGTTACAAAGATAAAACAACATTAATCTGATGTTAACAGGTCATCAGTGAAGAGTGCACTGGCCACACTTCTAATAAAACGCTTAAAGGTATAAAATGCTGGGAACTTCTACATAAAAACACATCTACTCATCAGATAAACCCATGAATACATTAATATAGAAAGAGAGAAAAAATGAAAATCTACACGTAGAAAGTTAGAGTTTCTGGATTAAAAAATGTGGGAAAACAAAGTAAGCTGCCTTGTTTTTTATGTTGGCATTTCCAGGTAGTATATTTCATTTACCTGAGGGGGCTGGTGGGTCTTAAAGCAGAGGGAGAACATAAGGACTCATCAAGGCACGGCTGGTCCTGGCTGCTGTTTACAGTACAAACAGAAGAGCTGCTCTCACTTTCCTCACTGTTGTCCATCTGAGATTTGGCCTTGCTGCTTCCCTGCCAAAGACACACACCAAGGTTATGGCCACGCCTTTCATAATAAAAACCCTAAAAAAGTACCTTTTTTTCTTTAAAGGAAAAAAAACTGGTATATTATGGTAATTAAATGAAGCAATACATCCATCCACAGGAAAAAGGAAAGGATGTCAGGTCAAAAACAACCTATCAGGGGGAATATATATTTAAGCCTAAAAATTAAGTACAACTCTGTAAAGTCTGTGTTTTACCCTTTAACAGCAAAACATCACCAAAAATAAACAAGTTTAATCTTTTTTTAAATCCTTAAAGCAAAAAAGCAATATTGAGCACATTAAACCAGTTATTGGTTCAGATGGGAGCAACTGTCCCTTTTAAGAATATCATGATACAACTATAGCAAAACATGTAAAAAAAAAAAAAAAAGGTTTGAACTGACATTCATTTGAAAATATGGATTGCATTTTCCTCTTTTTAGTCCGTTTGTTGCAATGCTTAATGCAGTGTTTTATTTCATTCACTTAAGTGGGTAAAATACCTTCCAGATGCCCTCCAGCGACTCTGTGAGAGAGCGTTTGGCGCGAGACTTGAACTGTTCAAGTCGCTGCCGGCTGCTGCTTTGCTGCGGAGCCTCCTGGGCTGCTGGAGCTCCCTCTTCAGGTGCCTACAGGCATTTCAGGACATAAATTCAAATATATATATATAGTCTCAAAAATGTCACAGTGACTGCAAGAAGGGTTCTCTACCCCTGAAAGTATAAAGAATGTTGTTTTCACAGCTGGGTAAAATAATCGGTTTTTAGTTGAGAAAAATACAGCACTTTAAAATAACTTAAAGTAGAAGATGTATTAGAAAGGGTAAAAATGTACCTGCTTGACTTCTCCAGGAATGATATGCTGATGGATTTTTTGTTTTTCCTCGTAGAGATTCCTAAGGGAGACCATCACCAGCTCGTTCTCTTCTTGATCGCTCTTAGGACAAGCCCGCTGAACACACAAAGAAAGTGAAAAATGATTTTAAAACCACGTATGATCCAATCATATAAAAAAGTTTTTAGTTTTGCAAACTAAAATTAGAAACAAAAAGTCTTGATCTTCATTAATTAATCTTAATTAAAATGCCTGAATTGCTTTCCAGCTACCGAACAAAAAAGTTCACCTATATGTTTTGTTTGTTTTTTTCAAATAGATGCTAAATTAAGGTAATTTTGGAGCCAATGATATTAATATATGGAAATATTACTAATATTACTTCAAAATGTGAAACTAGATTACTGTATTGTTCAATAATGAAATATTTGTATCTGTATCTTTACAATTGTGGTTCAAAGTTAACATACGAACAAAAAATGATTATTTCATTACATTTAAAAAAATCGTTTTAAACATGATGGGTATGAATAAAGTTTAGCATAAAATACAACAGAGGTTTATACTTAATAAACCCCTGCTGTGACAGTAAAATCTGCCCAACACAAGAGGCTCTGAGCTCGTATCTGTTTGCTCAGCTGTTGGACAGGACAAGTTAAAAAAAAATTGTTTTATTATTCTACAAGTTGGACTTTTGGAAAAAAGACGCATCTGTTTTTTTTTTTTTTTGACAGTGACACCTAAAGTTGTTTTATTAGTCCTGTTGTAGTTTAGCTGCCCAACCAGCAGATGTCAGTTTTATTTAAAGAAAAACACCATAATACAGTGTTAGTAAAAGGGAAAACAAAGAAATGACTGAAGATGGAAATAAATTTAAAAAATAAATAACATTATTCAGTCATGAACAGAGTCTGGTCATGAAAAAGAAAGAGAAGACGATGTGACTGTCAGCTGTACATGAAAAACACCTGGTTCCACATCGACTCAGTAACACACAACAAATTGCTGACTGACTGGTTCGTTTCCTTTTGGAAGTCACCAAAAAGATCTTTCCAGGAATGTGCCCCCTGCTCTAGAAACAAACAGATTAGCACTTTACCGAAATGAACACCGTACCATAGTGTTTTCAAAGATCTGAGCTTGTTCCTCATTGTCCAGAGTGGCCATGTGTCTCTGAAGCTCCAACTTTGTTTTAGATGGGTTAAGACCTTCAAAAAAAACAAAAAATAGTCTTCTTTTGTCTCAGGCAACTTATTTGGTGGCAAAATACATGCTAGATAATCGCAAATCACACATGCATGCAAACAGAAAGTTGGATTTCAGAAGAACCTGTTACTCTTAGCTGATGACACATTTATTTCGGCAGAAGAGTTAAGAGTTACGTTTGTGACACAAAGATTCTCACATCTTGATACTTTTTCTTGTAACAATAATGTGGCTACAGAAATAGAATTAGATATTTTTGCAGCACATAGTTCACCTCGGCTTTGTTCTCACACAGAGTTCTGATAGTTAAGAAAATACATTTTAGCATGTTTTTATTTTATTGTGAAATCTCTGAGAAACAGAAATATCAAGGATCCACAATCCACTCCAAACAGCTGCATTAACACATCATATATAAAAATATTAGTCTTTATAAATGATAAGAAGTTAAAGGTATTCTGAGAGTGAAACATAAATAATATAAACAGACAGATGAGGTTAATCAAAGGATTTTTCCACACAGACAGTCTTGACCAATAGTGGTCACACCAAAGGAGCATGTACTACCTTCTATCCTCTCACACAGCCTGTGGAGCTGCTGCATTGGGCAGACGTCACATTGCTGGCTTTGGGTCTTTGCATTTTGCTGCAGGGCTGCCACGGAGAACGCTTGCTTCAACGTCAGCATGATTTCATCTACCTTCAAAACCAAATAAGAGAAGTTTAATGTGTAAGTGCACAAATTCGAGTAGTGATGGTACATCATGCTCCGTTCCTTCTTTTCCTTCCTGACAAGAAATTTAAACATGTGACGAGGAGAAACTTTATAGAAGTGCATCTGTGAGGACTCTCAAAGTGACCCTTTTGAACACTGTTTCTGTTGTGGCATAAACTGATTACCAGTAAACGTTTCTGACAATAGGGAGGAATATTAAGACTTTTCCTGTCACACTTTCTGCATTCGGTACAGACTCAAAGGGGATGCAAATAAACAGAATTTGTTTTGTCCCACTGGAAAAAAATGATAGTGGGAAAGTTTGAAATATTCTATGTAAATATAAAAAAAGATTAAATGGGTTATTCTAACATGCTTTTGTAGTTTTCTATTGTTTAAACAGAAGATAAATGATTAAATAAGTATAACTCCATTAAGGGATAGATCCTTTATTTTGAGCTTACTTTAAAGGCCCACTCCAATTAAAATAGTCTTTTTGGTGTTTTAAACATGTTCTTGTGGTATTTTTCTCATTATGGAAGAGATGTATAAAATAATTTAATCTTAAAACCGCCTTTCTGAGTATGTTTTATTGAAATTGGGGTGAATCTGGGGCAAATTAAAAAATGCAGTTTGAAAAAGCTCTCAGTTGTAACCCAACAACTACAGGTTAAAGTCTCCCTGCTCTGTTTTAGTCAGATGCATCCACTTGTAGCTGGCATCGGTTTCAAAAATATAAGGCTGGATAGCCCCAATATTGCTCTCCATTTTTGTTGCTCTGCTAATTCGAGCTTGGGGTTGTGAGGGGCTGTAAGCTAGCAGGGGAGAGTGTAAACAAAGGGATGATGGGGCAACAGCAGAGGTTTAATTCCACACCAACAAGAAGAGAGTTTCTAATAAACTCCTGCTGTGCTGAACATCTAGACCTTTAAGACGACACAGGTTCTTCGATTTTGATTTGCCATAAAAGAGGACCTTCATGAAAGAATTTACAATTTAAACTGTGTTTTCTTGTATTTCTTAATTTAAATCAGGAGCAGATGAAAACCGGATGCTTGAAAAAGCTCAGACTAATGAGCAACTACTGAAATGGGTCCACCAAGTGCATGCAATAGCGAATTGAGATTCTGGTTTAAAACTGTATGACTGGATTGATCCAATATTGCTTGTCGTTATTTTAGCACCGCTACTGTTAGCTTGAGGCTATAACCTTGCGCTTGAGCACGTAGACAGATTTTGGCTTAAAACTTCATAATCACAATTAATTGATCACTGGGAGTGATTTTACAACACAAAAAAATACAGCTGGAGTGGGACTTTTAAGCACATTTGGCTGTGTTAAGAATAGTCAACTCGCAACCTCTACAGGAAGTAATTAGATAACCTAAAAATCCTGTTTGGTTACATTTAGACTCTGATTTACATCTTTTATCGTTCGCTTTTGTTGTGCTTTTTTCTTCCAGTCTTTTGCTGAAGAAGTTTTAAGATTAATTTCATTCTTGACAGCACATTGGGTAATAATACAGATAGATCCAATGTTAGGATGTGAAGGAAACCATGGTAGGACTCTCCACATAAGCAGAAAGCTATTTTTCCCCACATTTACATTGAAACAAAAGGGAAAAAGTCAGATTCTTCAAGATCAAGCTCTGGATGTTTACTTTATGGTCTGCATGTCTTGAACTGCTTCGTAAAATACAGAAAGCTAATACAAATACAATTGTAAAAGGAAATAGAGAGCGGTCTCCTCACAAGTATGTTGTTATGCTCACTGCTTGTGTCGACAGGATCTTTATCCCTGAAAGCTTAGCCTGGCTAAGCAGCGTGATCTCCATAAACATTTCAGAATAAAATTAAGATGTGTTACTTGTTTTTTTTTTTCTTTTATTCCATCAAGCATACAAAAACTCTTGCTTTAGATATTATTTAAAGATAAATTTGCGGGCCTCCCTTTATAAAAAAAAAAAAAAAAACAACAACACAAGCTTAATTGACATTTTCAACCAGTACAGACAAGTTCTTACAAAGAGTCGTCTGTCCGCAATTTTTCAGAGAAAACTGAAATCTTCAAGCTTCCAAAACACAGCGAAGTCACCGGTGCAAATCAGGCTAAACACACCCCAAGAAAGAATGAAGCCGCATTTACTGAACAGTTCAAATGAGTTGTAATTTATTTCTCACAAAAAGAAATGATATGAGCTTTTCTGAATTGGAAAAAAGATCAGCACAAAAAATGTTTTATAGTTGCTTTGAGAGGAGCCTGGATAAATTATCCTTAATAATAAAGATGTTTATTTTGCATTTCACTTTTACAAATTGAAATATAAAAATTGTCCCGGTGTGTCTTTCCGTACATTATTGCTACAGTATATCCTATTTGTATCATGGAAAATTACAGTAATTTATTCAAACACATCTCAACATTTTCTTTTAATTAAAGGTTAACCAAGTCTTATTTTATCTGGATTGTGATAGGATACATTTTAATATTTTTATTATTAAATGTCCATAGTTATGGGGCAAGAACTATGAAATTCTGACTCATCCAAACTTCTATCTTATTTATTAGCAGAAAGAAATACTGTAAGTGGAAGCACATTACTCACGTATCAAGTGTATTTGCTCAGACAATATTTGTGCTTTAAATACAGAAGATAAAAATGTATATAATTGGCACAACCCCTTACCAGTGATTCATCAGTGCACTGGAAAACGTAGCATACAAAGTGACAGTTTCCACCTTCTACGGTTTCCCTGCAAATGAACCCGAAGTGATCGACATGATGAATCCCCTGAAAGACGGAAAACAAAGTAAATTTTTTTCACAATACAATACAAATGTAATCTGGCATTTTTCTAACGCACAGTTGCTTCTATACCTGTGAGCAGAAGGAAATTTCACGGAAACTCTTCTCTATGGCAACTTTCTTAGTGTCTGGACTGACCAAGTAGATCTGGGACCTGCCCACCTAAAGCACAGACAAAAGTAGACAATATTGAATTTGGGGTTAAAAAAAGTTGTTTCAAACATTCAGGATGAGTTTGATTAAATTACTTAACATGGGTTTCCTGTGTAAAAACTGTTTTTTTAAAGCAAAATAAATACATAAAAACTAAAAAAGGGTAACAGGTAATGTAACATGGATGAAGTCACTTGGCAGCCTATACCACGAGTGTCAAGAAAATGCCTCAGTCTGCTGAGTAAGTAACTAATAGATCCTTGTGGTTCCTGTAAAAAGGATCCTCATTTCCAGTCTGGAACACAAACAGGAAAATATCTGTTGGAAAAAGCAGCTGGGAGTGAGTAAAGGTTAACCAGAGCGCTTTGACGGCACTCATTTTTGGCAGCAGTCAGCAAACGTTATTGCTGAGCTAGTATCAGTTTTATCCATTTGTTGAGGAAAAGCTTACTATAACAGCCCAGCTGGTCAAAACAGCTCTTTGGAACTCCAGACATGTGCAATGAAAGTTTAAGAAAATTTGAACAATTTACATTTTTTCTTATTGGACAAAATACAAATAAAATGGTGTCTGTTCTCCCATAATTTAACAGATTTACTAGTTATTTATTTTCCCGTTGAGACTAAAGGTGATTAGTGTAAGAGCAAATTGGACATTTTCAAAAAAGAAATGAATAAAAAAAAATTGTTTGATCTGACAGTAAACAGGTTAGTTATTTTTAAGCACTTCCTGCTCTCTCAAGAAGCAAAAAAAAACATTTTTAAAGAAAAATAATTTAAATAAAACATCAGAACATGTATCAGACTGTAACAAAATATTTCCGGAAACAGACCATTTGATATACCAATTTTTAAGTTGTTCCCAATTTTGCGGGATACAGTTGCTGCTATTTCTCTTCAAATGTGAACAATAAGAGCTATTCATTAATGTGCAGGTGGTGATCAAAGCGTGCCAGAATGCTCCACTCATAAAGAGCATTAACATCTTTTTTTCCTCAACTGCCTGTGCATGTCTTTTATAGAGTCAATGGGTCACAAATACTGCTGAGCTTCTCATTCTTGGCCAAGAAGAAAATAAGTCCTTAAAAGCATATTTACTTTGAGTCTTTTATCTATTTAAGCTATGGGAAGAAATTGGTCTTAAAACAGAGGTTGCACTGCTTCTAAATGTTGTCGATTTCCTAAACTGACAGGTTTAAATGAGTTGGAATGCAATCAAGGCTTTTTTTTTTTAACAAAAACTTACATGAATAGATTTAGATGCTAGCAGTTCTGTTGCATTAATGACAAATCAGACAAAAATATATACATATATTTACCTAGTTTGTTGCACCTACGATCCAAATGTGGTCACTTGGCTGTTCCAGCGATGCTTTATGTCATGATTTGTTCACATCAGCTGCAAATTGTACTTCTACACTACCCTCACTCTGTCTTTGCCTTAAACAATACCAACCACTTTAGCTGCAACAATAGTTCTGCTTATTTTTATCTTGTAGTTTTGATGTACCTGAGGAACTTAACTACTTCCTCACTACTTAAATAGTTCCCGTCATAGGAACTAAGTCCTCATGCGAAGCTTCTGCAGCCTACTCATTTTATATGGAAGTGGGCCGTGTCTCGTTATCAGGTTTTAAACATTGACTCTTTCCCATCATGAAACCCATCCATCCATCACCACTGAATCCCCTTTTGGGGTCACATGGCGACTGGAGCCAACCCATCTACTGTTAGTCATGCAGCTTCATACAAATACGGATGGTATTATCTCAGATGGTATAAAGTGCACCAGCCATACTGACATCATTTAGCTCAGTTGTTGTAAAAGCAGCTTCATCTGTATCAAAGACAATATATTTTGCATATTGTATAGATAATGATTTTCTGCCATTTGTTTTACACATTTGCCTTTCAGTTTTGGATATGATCAAAATATGATTGAGGTAAATTGAATAATACTATAATCAAGTAATCTGGTCAATGTTACACATATGTTTGCAAATGTCCCTTTCACTATTGATGATATTATCAATGAAAAAAAATCCTAACAGTACCGTGAACAGCATGGTCCTGTTCTCCTGCAGGTTGCTGGGCTGGACTTTGGTGGAGAGAGTAAGCTGGTCTGTAGTGTTGGCATTAGAAATCTCCGGGGAAAGACCATTCTCATCCAGACCATGCAGGCTGGGAAAGCTGGGCTCTTTCTTGAACAGAGCAGGACGCGTCCCGGTAGCGGAGCTCCCAGCTGCACCGTTACCCACAGCCCCACTTCCCAGTCCATTGGATTGGAAGCTCAAGGCCCGCTTCAGCCCATCCACCAGCCCGCCACCGTTTCCTTTATCCGCTTTGCCCAAGCTGTGGAGCTGACTGAACTTCTCGATGCACTCATCAATAAGGGCAGGTGGGGCCTTTTTGTGAGCGACGCTTACTCGGCCGCAAAAGAGTACCTCAAACTTTTTGGCAAAGTTGGCTGGAGACACCGCAGAAGCAGAAGCGGAGGAGTTTGTTGTAGTGGAAAGAGAGGAGTCACTGGCTCCAGAAATAACTGAGGCCTGGCTGGGGAAAGGGGTGATGTCATTGCTGCGTGCTGAGCTTTTGCTGGCGTGCCTCAACGTACCGATGATCTCTGGGACCTGAACAGATGGGAAGCAAAGCAATAAAACCAAATGAGTCCATTTAGAACTTCAACAAATTAAATTGTTAAACAGCTGTAATTGTTAGAGACATTTTAAAGGGGAAAAAACAGGGAATATTTAGAGAATTTAACAACAAATATTTAACTTCAACAAAGACCAAAATAATTTTTTCATATGTAGATTAATTTTATAGCCATCAAACTTGAATCACGTCTAATTTCAAAATATCTAAAGTTCTTGATAGGCTTTTTTTGTTTTTTTAGTAATAGTATTTTTATCACATGTATATTACATAACTTTAAATAATCCAAAATGTACAAACCTTGAAATTTGTTCTTGAGTTGTTTAAACAAACACCACTACTTTTTCATTCATCTTAAAATTGCATTTCTGAGTATGTCTTTATTTAAATGGATGTGAATCAAGAGCGGACAAAACAATGTCATTTAAAAAAAGATCATATTTCAAATTGTAAAATCATCTCCAGCTGCTCTTGAAAAAACATTTGTTACTCTTTTTCATTATGTAGGACTATTAATAAAGGAAATAAAGAGTTCCTAAAAACAAGTTCCTCATTGAAAATGACTCTTTGCTTTGTGATCTTTACATTCTCACAATAAAGCCTGGTACTTTAACCAAACTAAAATGTGTTATGAACTTCTGAGGAAATCATTTGTTTACAATCCCACTTGCAGAAGTAAGGGTCTGCAGAGTTGCCAGCTAGCAAACAAAAACCAAAATGTATAAAAACATGTGCTTTCCAGGCTAATACATGTGGACCCTTTTAGGAGAAAACCTGACATAAACTATCAGGATATTTTTTTTTGTGGGACAAAGCAGACCTTGTGACATCATTTATGCTGAAAAGAAGCAGAATGACGACCTTTCATGTGAAAGAGGTCTTTGTACTCAACTCCCTTCCTTTTTTTTATTCCATTCCTACCCATCCTTTCTTTTACCTTTAGTCACACTCCACCAGCATTTACTTTTGGTTTATAGAAAACCCTTACAATCAGTACATACATGATTAAACAAGGGGTGTTTTAACATTATGTAAACAACCTTAATGCTTCCTTTTCTTTAACTTAACAGACACACAGTCAGCTTCAACTACTGTGTTCACTTCAAAATTTCCATTAAGCTTGCAATAACTTCTTGATGTTTTTCAGCAACTGTCGTTTAGGACTGCTGATCGTTTATTCAGCGTATCGTTTAAAATTAGACTGCACAAGACTAAATAAACCTACTGTGTTTTGTGCTCTGAGTAAAGAAAAACAAATGAATCTAGGTCACACAGAACTATTTCTTCCAGAATGGCTCTTAAGAATGACGTCTACAGTTCTGTCCTGTCAACACAGATGAGAATACAGTTCATTAGTCTTTACATAGATCTTGCAATTGCCAAAGATTTATAAAAAAGACATTATTCATCCCCATCCAGAGCAATTTGGTTGGTAGTATGACTTAAGACCCACTCTAATCATCTTTTGATCTATTTTAAAAACATTCTCATAGGTCTTTTTATTATTATTATGCTGTTTTTCTGCAATTTTTGTAACTGTTGATTTCTAGGACAGAGTTTCTGCAGAGTGGCAGTAGTTCAATAAAAATTTACCCCTCCTGAGTTGTGGACGGGATCATTGCAGCAGTGCAACCCCGCCCCCCTTCCCCTCCCCATTGCAGAAAGCTTGGAGCAGGTAGCTCCTTTTTTCTCTCCAACTGATTCACAACAATTTGAATGAAAAAATACTCAGAAATGCTATTTTAAGCTCAATTTTCTTTATGTATGTCCTCCATTATCAGAAAAATGCCTCAAGAACACATTTAGAAAAACCAAAAACATTATTTTTACCCGAGTCTTTACGGTTACACCACAAACCAGAATCATCAGATCTTTTGATCATCTTATGTTTCCATATAGACCAAAAATGGCTTATTTTCCTTGAAAGCAATTGTATATATATGTATATATAAATAGAAAATAGTATCTTAGAGCTTTGTAGTCTCCTCCTGCAGTTTCAGTAAAACTGTGCTTCAGCTTTAGCAACAAACAGAGGAAGTTCAATGATGGCAGCAGAAGTAACAGTTGAGTAACATCTGAGATGTCTGTATGAACAAGAGCCATTTGTTTCCTGCTGGGTCTTGCCTTGAAATGAGGTGAGCTCAGTCTAGTATCTGCCTGACACTGACGTATGTTCTGCATTATTTCTAGACACCAACTTTCTTGGAATTGCAAGTCAGAAGAACAATCAATATTTAATCCTTTTGTATACAATAAAAAATATATAAAAGTGCATCAACCTCATGGCATAAAATCACAAAATTGCATTTCTTTAATTTAAAAGAAGTGTTGTACTTTTGATTGAGGACAGCACTGTTCTGGTAAATCCATTTGTGACCTGTGTCTAAGCTGAAGTCACACACATCAGACCAACAACAAATCCTGTCGTTTAAATAAAGTTTAAACAAAGCTTTTGTGCCCTTAAAAAAAACACATAAAAGCCTACAATAATTACACTTCATTAAGACATGACAGCATGCATGATGAATAGCAAACTTGTTGAATTGCAGATGGAACATCGTCTTTACACGTACCCTGAGAGAAAGGCTTATTTTGAAATTCAAACTTTGCTTAACGGCTCCTAGACACAACAGCACAACCCAGACGCCAGCCTTCTCACCCTTTGTCACAAGTGTCTACTTGGTTTTAATCACACTGACATGAGTGGAGTCTGCTATCTTTCCAATGACAACAGACTCTTGTTTTTGCACCCCCCGCCCCCCAGCTGTCACTGCTTAATTGTCCAGCTCACTTCCTTCCACGCACATGAAGCTCTTCTCACCGTCATCCACCTCTGAACTTTATTCTCATTTCTTTTGATGTCAAATAAAGGGTTGGTGACCGAATTATGTGCATCTTCAAGACCAGAGATAACAGAAACATTTCTATCTTCATAAACTCACTTATTTTCTTTTTTTCCCCAACAGAAATTAAATGAAGCAAACAGGTTTGGTGCATGTCAGTAAACAACCTCAATTCTACTCAGAACAGCAGACTCCATATCCTCCACTGAAGCGCTGATCACATAAAGAGTGACACCACTGTCACCCACAGAGGTGACCACAAAGTGGAGCCACAATGATCAGAATATCGCTCGCCCACGCAGTGTCAGAGTTGAGTATCATCACTGTGGTAATGGCCTTTAAAGGAAGGAAGTTAAACAAGAACCATCAGAAAAAGAGAAAAGTAGAAGTCTGACACTCCAACAAAAACACTTTACAACAACTAGAGAAGTAGAGCTATATCTCTTAAATTAGCTGTTGTTTTCGTGTAAAGTTGATTTAACTTGATAGACACAATACAATGCAGGCATGTCAGCTCTCCTCTGTTTTGCTACTGGTCAGTAAAGTTCATTAAAATAAACATATTGCTTGTTTTTATGGTGACAATGACTAACAGAATGAGTCGATGTTTAGATATTATTTTTATAGCTCATTGCTGCTGTTTTGGAATCAACCAAAGAACGACTCATCATACAGTCACAGTTGATGCAGATCAATTAACACAGACATTCTTTGGTTAAAAATGTTGTTCACCTTTAAGCATATTTGATCTGCACATGTTGTTTGGCAGAGATTTTAAGGGTGGATGCCCTTCCTGACACAAGCGTGTATTTTATCCGGGCTGGGTCACAGACCTAGAATGGGACCCTTATTATAATAAATACATACAACTTCTTAAGATATATTAAATTACCACATAGGAATAATTCTTTTTTTTATGTAGGTTTTCTCTCATTAGCCTTACAGAAAGCATAACATTTCAAAAAGGGACGCTTCCAATCCCAATTTGGGATGAGAAGCTCTTAAGGTTTTATTCCACGACCTATTTCTGTAGTTTACTAGTGCATTCTCTCCATTAAATATTCTTTTAAAAACAACATCAGTATTAGACTTGCTTACATCTAATAGCATGTCTGCACTCAACTCACCCCCCAACCCCTTAAATAGTCTGGACTTTGTTATTCCATCTGGCTGAAGGTCTGAGAAGTAAATAGGGACAATTTACAGAGTTTCCTGAATAGCTATGGTCAAATTCAACACCTACATGAGTGATGTTGACTCTATTCTGCAGTCCATGGTCTTTTTAGACTGGTAAAATTAAAAAAAATATCTAAAAATCACATTTACTTGTTTTACTCTTTGTTTTGCTTCCTTAATTGTGCAAATAAAAGAAATCTGTTGTTGACGTATTTGTCTGGAACTAAAGAACCAAGGCTGCCAGATTCTTCACAAATTCTGATTTTATTTTACTAAAAACTGGCTCTTTATCATCTGTTTACATTGAGATCACAAATGTTGATGTATTTTAAAAGATGAATACATAAAACTGAAGCAAAAATCTGAATGGGCACTCAAACCTAAACACTGGACTAGAGTGTGCATGTAATGGAAAATACATGTAAGTAGCAGTAAAATTTTGGGTTAACACACAAAATAGTTGTAAAGAGAATTTGAAACTCATTTTGTGACTGTGACAATTCCACACTAAAGTGCATCAGAATTAGAGTTTAAAATACTTCACACAGAGCCTTTTTTGGCAATGATTTATTGGTGCTTTTGCCCTGGGGATTTCCAAACTGCAATTCTGCTTATTTAGCTCCCAAGTAAAGTGGCTGCAACCTTTAGAGGTCTTTTTGCTTTGGACAGCACATCTGTGACTTTCAGACCCTAAACTAATATAAAAAAATTGAAAATATGCTCCATCTGATTATAAAGCCCAAACTTGAATAAGATCTCTAATGACAAAAATACAAATTCAAAGAAAACTTCATGGAATCTGTGAGGTAACCTTACAAAATTACAGAAACATGATAAAATCAACTAAACCTCCACTTGATTCCCCTTGATCATGTGTCTGGGTGTTCTGAAGCATAGCCAAGTTCAAAGTTCAGTGTACATTAAACTAAAGAGAATAGTTCCATTGTAAAACTCATTAAAAAGATGAGACAATCCAGGAATAGGGAATAACCATAAACCAGAAAACATCAAAAACAGCCATAAAGGTCCAACAAACGGACATCACTGAACTGCAGTGAACCCGCGGGCACAGCAAAGCCTAGATTTAGAACAGTTTGTGGAGGACAGGACAATTTCACATGAAAACCAACAGCAAAGAGAAAAAAGCAGCTAAGTAACAGGAGTGAAAGATTGTAAAAGATGGGGAAGTTTCCCTCAGTCATCTTGCTTGTTTTTGTAGAGCCAACAGTGTCACATGAGGGGGCATAAAACACAGGAAGGAAGGCATGAAAAATCAACGATTTGCTAAATAAATGCTTTGCCACAAAAAGAAAATAAGACCATTGTAATTTTTTTGATTGTGAAGCGAAAAAAAATCATAATATTCCAATTAACACATTTTTGGGTTTTTTTTTTATTCTTTCTGTTAAAGATCAGACAGTAATTGTTATATCAGTAAGGTTTAAGTTACCTTCTTTAAATAAATTAATCTATAATGGCTGAAGTAATGGAAAAAGACCACTAATGCATACATATAGCTCTGTCATGCTGCTTTTAATCCATCTTTACGCTCAGAAAAAACACACATTCAGGCAAACTAATGTCAAAAATAACAAAACAAAAAGGGAAACAGCATAGGTCTGACATCAAGACCATTAAAGCACCTAAACAAGACAGGCTGAAGGAGTAAGGAACTGACTCAGTCCATTTGACAAAGTATGCAAAACAACTGGCCTCCTTTTTCCAGGAGTAAACCTCTGGCAGTAGCTCCTGGAATGAAAAAGCTATGACTCACCTGCATGCTGCAACACATACACCTAATACAGTTTGTGTTCACAGAATTATAACAGAGAATTCTGATAAGGGGCTTGTTTTTGTTACATTTAGAAGGCACTTCTTCAGAAAACAAGCCGTTAAATCATAAGAAAACCAATGGAATTACTTTAGAGCTTCGACATTAACTTTAAAATGTACAGTAAAATAAACAGCAGTAAACTATACACAGCATAATGTGATATTTGCAAATTAGTTATTGGTTTATCAACATGTTTTTTAAAAGGGGGCGGGGCATACAGATTGTCATCACACAGAAAAGTTACAAATAATGAGCGACAAGTCTGTTTTGGACTAACTTGTAAATATATAACTCAAAATATGCTTTATTCCACATATCCCTGCCTATGTTACCTCACTGTGGTGGTCAGCACATGCATCAAAGTACCAAAGTTCATTGAAAAATCAAGAGTTTCAGCGTGACGTGACCATTCAGAACCGATAATCGACCCAGCAGAGAACTAGTCCAACAAAAGCCAAAGCTTACTTGATCCAGAGCAGCATCAGAACGAACAGGAGGCAGGACACAGCCCTACTTCTGTCTCAATGGAGCAAACAAACATATCCGGCCCCAAAAAACCAAACCCTTACGTTAATTAAGTCACTTAAGAACTCCATTTATGGATATATGTTTTATTTTAAAAAACGACAACGTCAGCATTAACTTAGCTAATATCTCGACTTTACTAAACCTCCATGACATGCAGCTTAAAATAGCTAAATTGGGCTTCGCTATTTAACACCTAACTGCCTCAATAAAGGTTAGCTACTGTACACTTAGCATGGCACGCGCGCACCAAACAGCTCCAAAACTTCACTTACATCTTTTTGTTCCTGCTTGTTGTTGAACAATCCGAATCGCTGGAACCGCGCTTTCATCCCATTCGCCATAAAACTCTACAAAGCTGAGATCTGAGCAGCTAGGAGGTCGTAACTTCGTCGCCGCGAAGTAAACTTGGATGTCATTTCTTTGGGAAAGTTAATTCTGCTCTCCTTCAACTGAGGAAGAGTGTGTTTGGCTGTGTAGTTTGACGGCACGGTTCCCAAACAATCCGCTCGTGACTATCAAAATAAAAGCTCATCAATCTCTTTTGGGGCATTTTACAGTGCAAAGTTTTGCCTTGGTTCGTTATTTTGAAGGTGTGAGTTCCAATTTCCGGTTTTTAGCAACAAGTTTACTGAAAAAGGCCAACCAATGCGTAAAGGGAAAGGGACGAACCCAATTCCTGTCTCGGAGAACTCAAACTTTAGGCGGCAGATGTTTGGACTTTTCCGTTACACGATAAAGACCAGAACAGCTTGTTCACGAACATTATAGGTCCAATCAGTTCTGGTACCAACAGAGCAGGCCCAATAAAGAAGAATGAACGCCTTTTAGGCCATTCCCCATGTTAAAAACATCTCATGGCATTTTATTGGTCAGTCTTCAATCATCTGAGAGGAATAATAATTGAAGCAGCATTTTATTAAATTATTACTTAATTTTCCAGCATATTTTCAATAAAATAAATAAAATAACTTTTGTAAAGCAATTTTAGGCTATGTCAGTTTTAACAATGCTAAAGTGAAAAATTAAATAGAAAAAGTAAAAAAATAAATAAACTTATTTCGACAAGATTTGTATTAAATTCAATTTACTTGGGAAATTATTGTAAAAACTAAGATATCTGGAAATCAAAAACTGTACTTTCAAATTTTTTTGTAAAGCCACAAGTTTATAGCAATATATGTTTTTTTTATATAAAGCTAAGAAACGTTAATATAGAAATGAATTTAAAAAAATAATTCCAAATTAAAAAACTGAATTGTTAAATAGAATATTAAGGGAAAAAAAACAAATGTCTTGACAAGGTATTCACCATTAGGCTCTTCTGTAGCGACACCTAGTGGTTACTTTGTTTGTTGCAGTGTGTCACTTTTCATCTAAAGAAAACTATTGATTGCCTTCATTAGAAATTGACCTGTTAGTATCCAATAAATCCATTTTGCGATAAACAAAGAATGTGAGCTTTGGAACTGCCTAACTTCACAAACTCCTACACAAACATTGGGGAAAGAGAGACATAAAAAAACAACTATTCAAAGCAAAGGGAACTGGGACAAGAAAATTAAATACAAAAGACAATAAATAAAATACTATTTCCACTATGAAAGGATGTAAAAGCGTGCATTTGAATATAAAACAAACTTATATTAAAAAAAAAATGTTTTAGCTTAGAGAAAAAAGCTGTGTTTCCAAATCAGTTGATGCATATAAAAGATACATTAAATAAGCTGTCTCTTTTGGTGATAATCATCTTAAAACAGAGTTAAAATAAACTGAATTCTTGGATGACTAAAAAACATCTTTGGAGATTTGGGAGAATCTGGAGTGGCTGGAATGGCTTCATAGGACGCAATTTTTTTACATTCTTATTTTTTAATTTATTTTACCAAGTACTTTGGTTTATGTCAAATTGAGCAGAAAAACATTTTAGACACTTTGCTCTAAACCTAAGCCTAAAATTGCATACCAGCAAACCATAAGTTTAATATTTTAGGTTAATTAAGGTAAAATGAGCCTTTCTGACAACAAAAAAAAAAAATCAATATTCATTTTGAAAACAGATTTGTTGTGATGTTGTACATTTTAATTGAATTACTTTGTAAGCTTGAAAAAAAAAAAAACTGCCATCACGTCCTACACCAAGAGGTGACTCAAATCACTTCTAAGATTCAAGGACCGTTTCTAAATCCTGCAGCGTGTGATCTCAAGAGTGTACTCTTAAACACAAATGGGCTGCTATGTTTTGCCAGACACAGTGACTTGCACTATTTAACCATGTAAATCCATTTTTCAATGAGTGGCTGATTTTATAAAAAGTATTGATGCTTGTTGCAGGAAGACAAACATTTTTAATTTACTCACTTTTATTTTCAAACCATTTTTAAAACCCTAAACTCTACAGGAAACGTTTCCAAAGAAAGGCTGCATATCTATTATTATCCCTTCTTCACAATTGTTTTCCTACCACTTAATCACACTTTATTGTTATCATCAGGAAAATAATTTTCTAAGTTTAAGTGTCCCCTATTGCTGATCATCTGAATGTCTTTCAGCCTTATTTCTCTTGTGTACTTCAATGATCCAATCCTCACTCTCCTGTAAAAATTCTGACATAAATTAAACTTTTATTAAACCACAAGTAACCCTGTGATTGGTAGCGCAAATCCTCACAAACCTATAAATGAGACAGTAAAATCAATAGGAAAATTTTGTATTGTAATTCTCAGAAAAAGTATTTTACCCTCAACTTGCATTGCTTTTTAATTAAGTCATTAAGACACCTTGAATTGTCAAGAGTATTTAAAATAACTTTGATGATAATTAGCTTGTACATAAAAGTGTATTTAAAGGGCCCATATTATGCCAAATCAACTTTTTTTTTTTAGCTTTTAAGTGTATTTCAATGTTAATTCCCCACAAAAAAAAAACAACAACCCCAAAGCATCTCTGAGCATTCCTCTAAAACCCTGCTCTCTGAAAACCAGCCCCTCTCAATCCACAACAACTGGGTTCTCACACTGTGACATAAGAAAGTGGGGAAGAGCCGGTTCCAGGAGCAGTCTGCCCTGCCAGCACCACCCTCAGGCTAACACACAAACACTTTCTCAGCAGAGCTAGCAGTGATTGGCAAAATGCTTTCATTTTATATGCACAATATGTACATTCATCTTTGCAAATGTTCAAATGTTGTTTTTGTGGGTGAAACACAGACACGCTGCAGAGGTCAGCTGTAGGATGACATCATGAAATAGGCGGAGCCCACAAGGAGCAAAAGGCGGTGCCTTAGAGGCCGAGGCGTCTCACTTCCGGGTAGGAAAAAAACACACGAAAATAACTCCTAACTAAAAAAAATGTGTTCTTTAGTGTGCCAAAGGTAAATATTATCATACATATAGAAATAGTTTACTCTGAAAGGCTTAAGAATAGCACGATACAGGCCCTCTAAGCCCAATGTGCAAGAACAACAGGTGGTGAGTCATCAAAACTATTTTCAACAGCCAGAAAATGTGCTAAGAACTGGAGCAATCACACTCTCACAAACTCCACAACAACACAGGAAGTGGTTTCCATGTCAACACGCTTCAACATCCTGCCCAAATAATATCAAGCACCCAGATTTTTTTTGTCTCTTTCACAGCCAAAGCGACAAAAACTCATCGAGTCAAAAGGAAGCTCTGTGTTCTAGCTGAAGAACAGCCTCTCCTTGTGTTATCCCTTCTGCCCAAAGATGTCAGTCATGTTTACAGTACACTGCAGAGCGCGTACATGCTGTTGGTGTATTTAGTGCGTGTTACTGCATAAGCATGCAGGTATTTGCCCTTCAAGTGTGCATGCTTTCTCAGAGAAGCAGGAGGCACGGCAAGGTCAAACCGACATTTCGTCACGTGACTTCAATCTCTGTCACATCTAATATCCCTCATTGTCTTTGGTATGTTGGGATAATATCAGATATCTTTAGCCTGATTCGGTCGCCAGCTGCCCCTCTGCTCTTCATTCAAAGCCTCGCGGAGGTTCTTGCCATTTGGAACAAAGGTAAAAGCAGTAAAGGTCAGGAGTGTGTTTGTCAGCAGGGTGTGTAAATATAAACCCTGCCAAAGGATAGGTGCTTGTATTGTGCCGGTGAATGGAAGTAGAACACAACATATGTTGGCTGCAGTGGCATCAAAGCTAAATTGGGTTTCCCCCCAGCAGGATGCTACGAATGCTAACACGGTTGCACTAAATGCTCAGCCAGCTTTTTGTCATACGTATAAATTTAAAAACGTTCCTCGACTGACCTCTGCTCTGCATTTCATTCCATCCATCACCTGGTATACAGCGTCTCTATTAAACTGCAGATGACTTAAAGGTTGAGCTTCTGTTGGCTTGTTTACTTTGGGGAAAAAGCTTTTGATTCAGAAGAAAAAAATAAGTTTACCATTAAAAACAGAATACCTGGAATGAAGTTTATATGAAAAGTCATGCAAGTCCAAATGAAAAAAAATGCTAGTAGCCCAATCTAGTTTTCTTATCTAAATTGTTGTGATATTAATGTATTTATAATGGTCCAAAGAAAAAAATAAAATGAAACTATTGACAATAATTGGATATTTGGACAAGTGAAAAGGAGGCATTTAACTGTGAGCATGATGATCCCAGTGTATAAACATAGTGGTGGAAGCATCATGATCTGGTATTTTTAGCCAACCACAATCCTAATAAAAATTAGTCTCAGTATTTTTCACAAAAGCTACAAATTATGATAAATAGTTTGACAAATATGGACAAAAAAAAACCACTTAGATAATTATTTATGGTTACCCAAGGAACATTTTTTTTCCTAAAATAAATAATTAGATTTGTGGATTACAACTGTTTTCTGTTTTATAATCCCCCTAGATCTTAAGGTGATGGTTTATGGTCCCACATAGCCTACCTTGGCGGTTTCCTGGCACCTGAAGACATAGCAAGCACAGCGTTGCCTGCCTGGAGTGTCTTTCACCAAGCAGGCAAAACTACTGGGCTCCTGGCTGTTGTGCATCAGTTTGGTCACTTGGTGAGGTCGGCATTCAAACAGCACGGTGTGCGTCAGAGGGTCCCAGAAATGCCGCTGTCCCTGAGCAGACACGCACCGCACCCAGGACAGTGACACACAGAGCCAAACTGCTTTATTGTACGTCGCAGGATTCAAGTGACCGCCTCCACTCTCACGATCAGGCGATTCAGCACCTGAATTCCTAGCTGCAGACCTGCAGATTTCCGCCACCACCCAGGGCAGCATGGTCATGGTGGTCAGGTGGTGGACTGGCCGGGAACCGATCAGAGTCAGTCTGTAGTTTATCTCATGTCCCGTGACCTCACGGACCCGTGGCTTCAAGGATGCACTCCTCTCCCTGGGAGACACCAACCTCTGGTCTCTTTGAGAGGCGGAGCTAAGGTGGGAGAAGGATGGGCAGGAGTGGTGGTTTGAGCTTAGACCAAGACCGGGTTTGTCAGAGTTCTGCAGCCTCTGCCGTTCACCTCTCCTCGGCTTGGTCTCAAAGTAAAGCCCCTCCATGACTTCTTAGAGCAGTTTCCCCCCCATACCTGCAACACATTTCAAAGGTGCGTCTTAAAAAAACAACCTATTAATCTTACCCCCAAAATTCATGGAAAAATTTGCACCTTTGATGAAATTGGCTTCAAAATTCTAAGTACTGTAAGTCAACAGCAAAAACAAAAAGTCAAATTGAGTTAAAAATAACTAAATGTCATTATACTTTTTAAAAGAAATATCTTTGCAGTGCAAAAACAAATTTGGCACAAGTTATTCATTCTCTCAATTATGGAAAAAATAATGGTTTAGCACAAAAATTATGGTTATCATGGATGTGCAGCTGACAAATTTGCAGAAACTGTGATGCTATCAAGTCAAGGTGGACCAAACTCAGAGGAATGTTTCCAATACCTTGTTGAATCTATGCCACCAAGGATTAAAGCAGTTCTGTGGGCAAAAGGGGGTAAACCCGGTACTAGCAATGTGTACCTATAAGTGCGTTTTAATCAATTTGATCCTCCTACATTATTTTTAAAGGAATATAAAGGAACACCAATCCTGTCATTGATAATATCTCAAAGCTACACAGAGACTTGAAGGTGCTTAGCTGTTTCCCCTCAAGACTCAACCAGTTGAGTGACTCCTACAGCCTGAAGGACAAGCATCTGAATGCTGGCCTACATGCGGCCGCTGACATGTCACAGGGGGGTCCGGGTGTATCTCCTCTGACCCACTTATCTCACACATAAACAAGACGCGGAGCTGACGTTTAATTGGGGGGAAAATTTTACTCCCCAAAGTAAAAGTGTCTTAAAACCAAAATCGCTTTTTCGTTCACACCACCTTTGGAGCTTTAGCGAGACATTTTCACCTAAAAGACCATATAAATATAGAAATTGGGGGATAAAATCATGAATGAATGATCTTACTTCCTTTCTTGACCTTGAGAATGTTTAAATCTTTAATTTTAACGAGGCACAGCTGCGTGAACGTCACGCGGAAGTGAAAACTACATCAAAGGCGGTGTTGCACCTGTGCGATTGTACCAATTTTCATCATTTTATTTTTATTTTTTGTTAATTATCCCGGGCCAATTACTTAAGCTATTAACGCAGCTACTTATAAAATTTAAAAAGTTGGTTATTTGGTTGGTAAATCGTAAAATAATTCGCTAAACAGATTTTATAGTCGGTCCGCTGCAGCCTCACCTGTTCAGTTCGGTCCCGCGCGGGAGGAGACGAGCTGCACGCGCTCCTACACAAAAGAGAAAAACACGCCGCGAGACCTTTCCACAGCTGAAGCCGTCACAGCTCCAGATAAAAATAGATGACAGGGCCGACCAGACCGCCTTCTTCAGCATGACAAGTGCAGTGCACGCTGCGACCACGCGCTGCTGGAGGGATGCACGCAATGTAAATATGCAAATACATGGGTGACATGTAGATCTCACTCGAACAGTTTTATTTAGATGAAAATAGTGTTACATCACAGGAAACTGGATGCTCGTCCCAGTCGGCTGGTACCCTAGCAGTGTGTTCATTCATACTGGAAAATAAACATATTAATCAATTTAGATTCATTTATATTAAAACAGGAATGAGGATTTGCATTAACACAATGTAAGGAAATATTCAACCTTTTTGTGCGGGGGGAAAAAAAATAATCTTGTAAAGTTATACTTTAAAGTTTTAAAGCACTTTAAATATCAAGTAAAAATTATTCCTGAAATCTGTAACAGCATTGTTTACAGCCAAGTCAGAAAATTGGAAATAAAACTAACAGCAGTCAAGAAACAATGGAAAACTGTCAACACAAAGGAATGACTGATGGAATGGCATGTTGCACATATAGTTGGTCTTTTCAGACAAAACAACAAAGTAAAGCAGGATGTGGTCCTTAACTGAAGTAGAAAATAATACTTGTTAGATTCAAGCTCAAAATCACATGCTACAAATTGCATATGTATTGATAAAATAAAATGAGGACCTTCCAACTTTTTAGTGTAATTCATATTTTTTTTTTAAGTTGGCAGTGTTATGTAAACAGGGTAAGCATGTGGAACTAAGATTAGGGGATTTTGCTATCTTGTATAATCTAAACATAAATTAACAAATAAATCTTATATACTGTTTATCCCTAAACATTACTTACATCTCGACTTCAAAGACAACCTAACGTCTGCTGAGTAATTTCATCAAAAGTAATGGATTCCTCGATTACAGACTTGTGATTTTTTTTACAGCTATCACTTTGTCACAGAAGAGAATGTCGTATTTCCAGCACTGATCAGTAGAACATTTACAATGGAAACAATCAGCTGTAAAGATGAATTACAGAATTTCTACTGAAAACAAAAAAAATATATATATATCCCTCATTTTTGTGAGTAGTGAATATAAAACTGCAGACAAAATTATTTTCATCTATGTAAAAACTGACAACTTTAAAATTAATAAACAATTAAAAAAGGTAAGCCAGTTCTGCATTGCATCTCCTCAGTAAGAGATTGTGTTGAAGAATGTTTCAGAAATAACATTTTAGGGAATTATTCAGGCTTGGGCTGCAGCTTGTTCTTTGCCGGCTCAAAGAAGTTCTCAATGATGGCCTTAACCAGATCATCCAGCTCCTTCTTTAGGTGAGTCACATCACTGATTAGAGCAGCAGGGAAGAAACAGAAACAGAACATGACATAATGAGGTTAGTGAGTTACTCACAAACAGCTGGAACTGCTTGTACAGGCGTGTCAATTTTAAAACATTGAAGCAAATGAAAATGTACATGTTTTGTTTGAATGTTAGTTGCTGTCAGTGCTTTGATTTGCTCATTTTTAAAACAAAGAATCTCGTTTGCTTTAATCCTAACTCTAAAAGGAAAATTATTTACAAAAAAATTGACATTTTTACACTTTTTTTAAAACAATTTATCTCTAGAAATTCATTTTTTCCTACCCACCTGTTACCAGGAGCAGCACAGAGCTCAGTGTAGTATTTGATTTTTGGCTCTGTCCCACTGGTTCTCATGGTGGCTACGCCCCCATTAGAGAAAGTAAACGTGATCATCTGACTGGAGCGAGAGATCGGAAGGACCTGAAAGAAGATAAGAGAAGTACCCCAAAATGGTAAAACACATCAGGGGTTTGCATCCATCGGTGACTGTTATCTTTGTGCCCTCACAGCTTTGTTGTCGGGTTGGTTGCTATCGTAGCCGGTGGTCAGGTCTCGAACAGCAGAGATGGAGAAGCGGCCACATTCTGAGGGGTAAGAGTCCGGTTTGCCGCTGAAGTTGCGCAGACGCTCAAATAGACTCTGGATCACCTTCTGATCGTGGCAGATGAAGTAGGAGTTTTTGCTGATGTGGTAGCCATACCTGAGCAATAGAAAGAGCAAATAGTTTGTCTACCTCTGCTGGAGGTTTTCTTCATGTTAGAGGCAAATTATTCTTCATTTCTATTGTTATTTAAAGTGCTTTAATTTTTTTTTAATATATCAATCCCATTGATCACACATCAATATGGGAATAGCCATTCTGGTTGAAGGTAAATTAACATGTGACCACAAACAATTTACTTGGAAGTCTTACATCAGGATGTGACTATTACTTGATAAACACAACAGCTTGCCCACTGTTTCATTCTGAGGCTCTTTATTTTACTAAACATCTTGTAACAAGTTCAGTCACATTTGGTCAGTATGGCCCCATGGAAAACACCTGTCATACCCCTCAGCCGGCGTCGTTATGTGTGAGTTGTGTGTGTCTTACTCTTCATAGATGGCAGAGAGCTTCTGGGATAGACTTTTGTTTTTAGTGGCCAGATAGGAAACCATCTCTCCTGCTATTGCTGCAGCACTGACTCCATCCTTGTCCAGGACAGAGTTACAACACATGTACCCTACAATAAACACATGCACACGTTTTCAGTTCTTACCCTGTGCAGGGAAATATCCTGTTTCTATAGTCAGCTGTTGCTTCTTTTAATAACAGTGTGTCCCCTAAGGCATGTGATCCCAATTACAGTCCACTATAATGCGGTAATATAGGAAAGCTGCGAGGCTATGTTAGGTCCATCTGTTATTGAATTACCCAACTTTAACCTAAGGTTGACATTGAGAGCGACTCTTTGAAAATAACGCTCACAATGCCGAAAGTTAGATGTTCTCATCCTAAACCAATCGAAGTACATTATACTCTACAAGTTCCCCTCATCAAAAATAAAAAAAACAAATATGAAGAAAATCACATATGAGATCTTTTTTTTTTCCCAACTTCCTTTTTTTGACATGGAATCACATCCTGAAAAGCTGCAGAGTCGGAATGCTCTGGATTCTTTGGTTGGAACGACATACTCCAAAGGAGTTTTTTCCTTTTATTCCAACCCTCAGGATAGAGATGCTGTCAATATTTAAAAGGAGTTTGCAACAACTCACCTCAAGGTTAGCATGACAAGTAAACACAAATTAGTCTGGAACTTGCGTCACACTTTGAACTGAAGAGTTTTACGATTAAACTTGGAGCTACAGGCTAAATAAATGTAAAACTGAGATATAAAAATGTTGCTATTTATGCTGCTCTACACACAATCTGGGAATATAAATGTTTAATTCCTCTCCATGGGTCATGTCCCTGATAGGAAACATGGAACACTGACTAGAACAAGGGTTGAACTCATCCAACAAAAAGTGAGATATTATAACATTATTATATTAAAAGCTCTTCAACTGTATTTGTAGAAAAAATACTGTGCATACCTATTGCCTCCTCAAAAGCAAACAACACGGCGTTGCCCTGGTCCATTAGATCTTTGGCTCTGTTTCCCATCCACTTGAATCCTGTTAGAGTTTCCTGAGTTAAGAGCAAATAAACATTTTGTTTAAAACAACATCAAATAAGACTTTTTTCCTTTACAAATTTTGCTTGTGGCAAAGATTAACAACAAAATATATTCATTAAAATGAATGAATATATACTTTTTAAAAAACAAATTAATAAAACTAAAGAGGCAAACCAGAACAAAATTTGGGATGCTTGAAGATAAAACTGTGCATGTTTTTGCACTATTATTGTTTAAGAACTATAAACTTTTATCTGAAGTCCTCAAAACATCATGTGTAACTGTTTTTAGCACTGAGAATTGATTCAGAGTTTTAGATGGGGTTGTTACCTCAAAGTGGAAGCCCTCCTTTAGAGCAATGGCCCTCAGTATTTTGGATGAAACCGTGCTTGATAGCATGTAGATGGTTTTTAAGCGAGCAGCTTCAGGGTTTTGGTTTTTCCAGCAGCTGAACAACCACCAACCAAGCAGCGCTCCCAACTCATTTCCACTGAAGACTCGCCACTGTCCACTAGGGCACAGACAGACAGGCGGGTTGTGAACGGCAGGCAAATCCAGCATGTTAATCCCTGAAAGTGCCATTCTGCTGAGAGGTTTGTAGGATTCTTTTAACACATTTTTTTCTTATTTTTTTCCCTCTAATGAGAAATTAATAATCTTGTGACTCATTAAAACATTTATTTCTTTAGGTTGGATGAACCTGGGATGATTTATAAAGCTCCCAATATTGAGGCGAGAACAATTGGGAAGAATTGTGTTCAAAATTGAACTTTTGTCCCTGAGAATGTATGTAAATATACAACGGAGGAAAAAAAAAAAGCTATATTAAGAGACCTAAAGTCCTACATGTACAGACTATTTTCATTCCTCTTTGTTGTTTTGCGCGTCATCTGGAGGAGTGGACATTTCTAACACTTCATTCCCCTCGTGTGCATGACGGTTACATGAAGTAAGGTGACAAATGGACTTCTGGGTATGTGAATGAAAAGGGCAGAATAAAGTGGTTTTCCTCCAAATGTGTCTCTGAGCTCCTTCATTTACATCTGAAACTCTGCACTACTGTCACACCCTCGAAAGACAGCTACACTAATAACTATGGATTTTGAGTCGCCAAAATGTTCAGAATTTCTTTGTTTTTGAAACCAAGCTCCACGTCTTTCATATTCGAGCACGGCTCTGATAAAAAGACAACTATGGTGTTGTTTCTCGTAAAATTCATAACTTTTTTCCATAACTGTAGATGTCTTAAAGTCCTAGATTTGCAACTTTAAAACATGTAAATTCAGGTGATCTTTAAGCTCCAGTTACATTAACTGGGTATTTTATTTCGTTTGAACTTATCTATTGCTATGAGTGTATATGTACTTAAGTCTTTCTCTGCTGACATGTGTTTACATGTTTATAATAGTTTTGATTCCCTTTATATTTTGCATTTCCTCTTATTATGCAGCTTCTACAACAGAATTTCCCTGCAGGGATAAATAAAGTTGATCTTGAATCTCATTTTAGATTATGACTCAAAATCATAAATATATGATTTTACTTTTTGTAATTTAACAGTTAGAACTTTTTTCTCATAAAGTTATGACTTTAAAGACATAATTAAAAACATAAAAACCCTTATACTCTGTTGTATAAATTAAAATATTTTTTTTTCTCTTCCCATGCAGTATTTTTGTACTTATTTGCATATTTTCCTATATATCACCTATACTTCCTATATAGAATGAGAAGAAACCCTGCGTGAAAACCTGCTTTTCTTTTTCAAGTTTGGAATGAAGGCAAATATTGTGTTAATTAATGATGTTTGTGTTCAAAACTACCTCTCTTGCTTTTCAGCAACAGCCAATCGATCAGCATCTGGGTCATTAGCCAACACCACGGAGGCCCCCTCCCTCTCTGCAAGCGCAAATGACAACGTCTGTGGGAAAGAACAAAAAAAAAAAAGCATAATTGTTACACAGTTAAGTAAAATACATCTTTCATGATATGTAAACTCGTTTGCTGCTGGGATTGCTAATAGCCTTAACCCACCAAAACTCCCTCTCCCTCCTCCGGGTTGGGGTATTTGACAGTGGGAAATTCAGGATCTGGATCCTTCTGTTCCTCCACGGCATACGGAGGAGGAAGGTCGAAGGCCTTGAATGCCGACTGGACAAAAGTGTGACCAACGCCGTGCACAGACGTGTGCACTATTTTCACTTCTGAGCTCTTGTTTATGTCCCTGTCAAGTCAGGAAACACTTTTTAGTGTATTTCAAACTAAAGAAGTCACTGATCATTGAACAGGGAATGTCAATGTCAGCTATGAAGATGTCAAGATATGAGCATCTTCATAACTGTCAGAGTATTTCCATGAATCACCTGTAATGACAGAGTTTCTGGATGGCTTTGAAGTATTGTGTGTGGACGTCTTGGTAGGGGTCTTTGAGCAAAGGGCTTTTTAGGGCCTCCTCTGCGTTCCAGGACTCCGGCCAAGGCTCCAAGTTTTCTTCAATGGCTTTAGAGATTCCTTTGTCATGAGGAGACACAATCTGTGCACCATTTTCCCAGTAAACCTACAACCACAACAAAGCATCACAAGTTAGACAAATATAGCTTAATTTATGAAATGGCAAAAACAAATGTAACATCTTGCCTTATAGCCATTGTCCTGTTTGGGGTTGTGGGAGGCAGTTACCATGATCCCTGCACACAAACTCAGGTGGGAAACTGTAAAAGGCTGCAGGACAAATGAGAGAAAACAGACAATTGCATAGTTATTAAAATACAAGATTTAAAATAAAAAAAACAATTAAATATCTGAAACAGTTGACTGTACCGACAATAACCAAATAAATAAGAGAAGCTGAAAAGATTTACTGCTAAAATACATTTTTAGTGTACGAAATAAAATACGTTTAAAACGGAGAATATTGATTTAAAGAATTTCTTCACTATGATGCAGTTCATCTTTTGTGGTCTAGAAGTTTTGCTGATTTCTTTTTTAGGTTAGTTGTGTAAGCTTTTTTTAATAATGCTCATTATGTTCTGCGTCCTGATTGGTTGTAGTTCATTGTCAGTCTTTTCCATGCAGTCTCAACTGTATAGAATGCCAAATGTACATACATTTTTGATCGCCATCAGATCTTTGTTTTCATTCTATAATACTAGATGGATTTTTCTGCGAACATTTGAACTTTGAGAGTTTAAAACAAGAGAGAGAAGTGGGAAAATGTTAATGTCTTAAAGTGTCTATAGTGTGCAGTGAATGGTTTTACAGCCCCAAATCATCTTAATAGCTTATGAAAAAAAATAAAGCTGACTATATAGCAGATTTCACCTTTCATGAGTTATTTTTAGAATGCAACTCCTACGATAAACGAGGGAAAACTACTAAAACTTATATATTCATCTCAATAGATCCTTTAAGAGGAGTCAAATTCCCAAATAAATGTTTACCAACTTCCTAACCAATTATATGAAGTACTTCTCTATACTGGGCATAGAATAGCTGATTCAGGTGCAGGCTTTATTTTAGACGGTGTACCGACTAGGAACTTCACCTGCACAGTGCAACAAGTTGTTGAGTAGGTGAATTCAGACTGAAAGGATGCATTCAGCTTTTATCTAGATGTTTTCATCTCCACTCGGAAACATGTCAGCAGATTAACTGACTTGATTCAGAAACGTGATCGTTGTTTAGCTAGAGTTTGCAAGAACCCTGGGGACAGTCTTGTTTTTAATGGTCATGTGATTACCACAAAGGGCGTCGGGGTGATGTCAGAGAAGAGATGAACCGGGACTCCTCTGCTTGTGAACACGGCAGCAGCCAGACTGGCAAATCGCTTGCTGCTGCCTCCACTGGGAGGGTGGGCCCTCGCATCGTAACCAATCACCACCCCTCGCTCCTTCAGGTTCCCAAAAGTCTGCTCCAGATAACAGCAGAAACCCTGTCAGGGTAAAGGAGGACATGAATGATGACATTTGTTAATGTTGTGAAAGATCCAGCAGAAACATAACGCTGTTCCACATGTGCATGGTTTAACCAGGAATGACGTACAGCATAAGGAATACAGAGTTTAAAGAGAAAAAAAGACAATTTCAAACTAAAATATCTGATGTGTAATAATGAACTAAAAGCTTAAAAAGGAATTTTTTCATAATTCTACACTCAAAAATTATAATGAACTAGACACACCTGATCTAGGTAACCAGCTGTGAGTAGGATATGGATATATAGAAAACATACAGACACTTTGGTTCTTAAGGTCCCCACCACTCATGTAAATACATTTTAAGCTTCTTTTTGACCTTTTAATTCCCTTGAGTTGATTTAAAGGAAAGCTTTTTGAGTTTTTAAGAGAAAAAAAATATGCAGACCTCACTCTTGACCTGACTGTTTTATTTCTACTTTATTGTTTTAACTGTGTTTATTTCTTCTGATGATGCCTTTCGCTCAAGGCCTCCCAAGAAAAAGAGATCTAATCTCAATTGGATTTCATGGTAAAAATAAAGTTTGAAAAAAAAGTGTTCCAGTGAAACGATAAGAAAGGTCAGGGAGCAAAAAGAAAAAAAACTGCCCGTTCTCACCATCTCTGTAATCCTGCATGGAACTATCATGGAAGTTACAGTATTTCCTAACTTCTTCAATTAAGATTTCATCATGGGCAGTGTTAAAAAGAAAATCTTTTGGATTGAGTTTGCTTTGCCATCGCATTCTCTAATGTAAATAATTGTACTACGGGCGTTAAATTCCAAACCTCATCAGCTTGTGTTACATTTCGCACCAATTACCTTCCAAAAGCCTTGTGACCAGTGTGACCCTAGTGATTATAAATTGCCATTACCACTCATAAAATCAGGTGATATTTTAGGAATCAAGGAGATTAAAAAATGAATCTGAACTCTAAAGCACAAGCTAAAGACAAAAAAACATCCTAAAACTCTGTTATGGGTTCTCTTAGCCTCACATAATGAGCCAAGCAGGCTTATTTTGGAGGAACTCCTTCTCTGAAACGGTCTAGCCTGGAAGCAGAGTAAGTCTCAGGGTGAGAGAGAAACATGAACTGCAGTACAATCACATCCAGAGGGAACTAATGGCTAGGAAGGATGTATATGCTCACTTTAAGCTATTTTTTTTTCTTTTTTTACTTATTAAGGTGCCTAATTTATTTATTTACACTTACTGTACTAGATTGTGCAAAATGTCATTTTTTTCAAATAAAACAATTGATTTTACTTGAACAGTCATAAGAAACTTAAATTTGATTTTCATTATTTGGGCCAAAGCCTAAATACATAATACTCGTGGCTAATTTGATTAACTTTACTTGTGATAATTTCACATTAAAGTATAACTTTTTAACTTTAGACTGTTAGTCTTCAGTCCTTGGAGATGACAATGCTACGGCAGTCATCCTCACAGGCAGAGACAAAATCTGGCTCATCATGTGACTGCACTCTTTATGTGGAGCAGCAGTTTATCCATTTACTGACCTGCGTGGTCTGGATAATAGTGAGGTCATTCATACAGGCTGTGCCGGGGCCCATGGCTGCTCTCAGACCGGCGGTACCAAACTCCATCCTGGAGGAGAAGCATTTCTTCAAAGCCTCCACAGCGCCGTCCTTCAGCAGGTCGTTCACCATTGAGACTGTTTTAGGGTTCTGTGGAAGACAAACAAAGGCACAGCAATCGTTTTGTTGATGTTTTGAACTTCATTTCAGCTGTATAAACCAATTATAGAATATTTTTCAAATATAACAAAATGTTAGAAAAAAAAGTAATCACAAATATATTTCCTGTAAGCAAACATAATTATCCAAAGACTAATCAGCATGATTCCTTTTCCAGCGTGACTTAATTGGTGACATTGCATGTCTTTTTAAGACCAAGAAGGACTGCTTGTTGGTCAGATGTCTGGATGCATGTTAGTCTAATCACAGTGAGACTCTCGTGATTCAGCTTCTTCTGTAGGCAATAGAACGTCTTCGGCCTCAAAGCTTCCTGATGGTTTAACTAACCCAAACCACAGGATGAGGCCTTCACACCTCAATGTCTTTCTGAAGCTGGCATATATACATTCCCTCAAAAACAGACTTCAACTCCTGAGCCTTCATTACTTCATTGCTGTAGTAATTCTGAACAATACAACTACTAGAGTAGTGTGTTACTGCTAAAACGGTTTCAGTTCGATTTGAATCGCATTTAAATTTGCCATGATTTGGTTCATTCTTCTTTTTTAATTTCTATCTAAAAGCAAATTTGTTTGGTAACAAAAAACTAGTTTTCTGTAAGAAGTGATTGAAATTGAATTACAGTGAAGCTTTCATGAAAGAATTATTAATATAAGTAAAAAGACCAGCAGAAAGTTTTATTGCATACAAAATGCAATCATTTCCTTCAAATTGAAATCAATGGATTTAAGAAACTTCTTTAAGCCCTTCTTGCATTTCTCCATTTATCAAAAATTACAATATTTTTAGATCAAACGTTATAATAATTATAAAAAGGGCAACTCATCAATATTGAGTAGTAATAATTCATAAATCAACATAAACATTTATTTTAATGATGATTAACTATAAAATGTAAGCAAAGAAGAAATATCCTAAAACGTGGTCTGCAACTTGAAGCTACATGGAGCTTTGAAGAAAAATGCAATTGGAACAAACAATATCCCTGTAAGGAACTGTCATTTATTTTTTAGATTTTTAAACTGATGTGATCTTTCACAAGTAAAAATAGTTTTTTTTCCTTTCATTATAGCTGACATAAGTAAATCAAGAGGCAGTGAGAGCTTTACCATTCCTCTAAAATGAACACAAGTCAGACAATTAAGGAACATGATAGTAAAAGGTTCAGTCTATTATTAGACTGGTTTATATTAGAATAAGTTTAAGCTCACATTCTTATATCTAGTTGCTGTTTAGAGGCAAGGTTCTTAAAGTATATTGCAAATAAATCAATTGTATCCAGATCTCATCCGACACAGGATGTATTTTATTTTGAAAGGACCTTGCATGAGTTGCTGTCAAAAGTAAAAATAAGTTTAAACTGTTATATGTAGAAAAATATGACAGTAATAACTTGACTTTTGTAAAAACTTCTGAGCAACATTTTATAAAACATAGGCTTAATGATGACAAAAATATAAATAAAGTGTATTTTTCTGAACAGTGAGGAGGCGCTCGCCGGGTTTTGGTCAATAAGAAACTAGACCTAAAGGTTGCAGACCCCTGAGCCTAAAAAAAAAAAAAAATCAAAATGTACTTAAAAGATTTCATTTATGGCCTCCCCTATAGACATCAATAGGAAGTCAAAAGGTCAAGCAGGAAGAAGAATTCTACAATCAAACTCTTTTGACATCAGTTCAAATGTGGTCATTTCCTCCCCCAAAATATGGTAAACTAAAAACAAATGCTTTATTTAATTTTACATAGATCTCACGGCTCAATTGTCTGAGATTATTAACTTAACTATAAATTGTTCATTGCAATAAAAGCATGCATGCTTAAAAAAGTAAGAATAAGTAGAACAGGATTAAATAAATCCATATATCATACCTCTCCAAAATAACAAAGAGAAAAACGAGATGAATTTTGATAAATGATCAAATAAACTGAAACCCCCCAAATCAATACATTTAAGTTTAGTTTATTTATCAAACTTACCTTGAAAGTAAATTACTTCTTAGGATACCAACTCTGCATATCAAATGCATATATCCACGAGTATTTTTGAATAACACCAGCCCTTTTTAGGAGAGTTAATGTGAAGTAACTAACAAAAATCAATATTCAGCTTTACTTATTGTTAGTGTATTACGGCCAGTTTGTGTTTGTGCGGACGCGAATTTTGGAAGGAAGTTACTTTTGAGCGAAACATTTTTAGCTACTGAAATATAAAAAGCATGGGCTTCATTTTCAGTGTTAAGCGCTCACATCAGCTAATTCACAACAACAGATCTCTTTAAAAAGTGCACATTTTGCTGTTAGCTAGCCTAGCTAACACTAGTCAGAGTTGATTATAGTTGTTTAATTGGCGCTGTGGACATGTTTAAGAACGTAGTAAGGTAAAACAGTGAGGCTAGCAGGCTAGCTGTCAGGTTACCTTGTCATACTGCAGCCACAGCTGGACAGCCTGGTCCAGTTCAGTGTCACCGGTGGAAGGCACAGCGTTCGGCATGTCTCTTCTGAGTTCGGGTTCAAACAGCTTCCGGTTTGTTCTTCAAGTTCGTAAAAGCTTAAAGTTCTTCTCCGAAAGGGTTTTCAGTTCTACAGCAGCCGGGGATGAAGGCACCTGACTCCACTACCGAGTCAAAGCAGACAGAGGAGCGACCAGCTGCGACCAATGACTGCTGTTGGAGGCCGGCTGCCTCGTTTGCGATGCGCATGCGTCACTTGCGCGGCGTTCACGGACCACCGTAAAAGTAGGTGCCCATGGTAGGTGCCCATAGCAAAGCAAAATTGAAGATGAGATCTCCTTTCTGTCTCATTTACGTCTCTTAGACATGAATGAGAACTGTTTGAGACAAAACAGGCTTTCTCACTCTTCTCGAATGTTTCTCCTGAGAAATAAGTCTCACAGTGAGCACAGTCTGAGATCTCAAAATTCTCTCACAACTGTCTCTCCTCCAGATCTCAGTTAAGAGAAAGATTAGACATATTTCAGCGTTCTCAAGTATGTCTCAATTTGTTCTCTTTACTTTCTCAGCTCTGTCTCAGTGAACTATATGCATGGTTCTGTCTCTCTTGCTCAATAAGGTCTCAGTTTAGTCTTTTCATTGTCTCAGCAAAAAGAAAAGTGAGACCAGCACAAGCTCTCAAATGAGTCTCATTTCTTTCTTGCACATGATCAGTTTATCAGAAACAAATCAATTATGATGTATTTATATTAAACTTACAAAAGTTGTTTATTCCTTACACATTTCACAAAACTCATTCATATTTTCAACTTTAATTTTGGCACTTTAAAAAAATAATAATATTTCAATTATTATATATATATATATATATATATATATATATATATGGTTTATTTTATTGTATACTATATAATATTTTATTATTATTTTATTTTTCGTAATTTAGTTCCAGTGTCACTTGTTGCACAGGGAAAGTAATTAGCGTGACACACCTCCCTTTACCATGCGCGTGATTAGGGCGTGGTTAGGGAAAGGGGATCGGGGACTGACAGGCATGCCGCCTTGACGACTACAAAACAATGCATTGT
>NC_050512.1:20382131-20394619 GCF_002922805.2 Oryzias melastigma
TTACCATAGTTCTACCATTTTCTACCAATTAAAAAATAATGAACAATCAACTATTGCTCTTTTGTATTTATCTTTTTCAGAGACTAAACTAAATGCTGTTTTTTTTCTCTGGTAATACCATCCGCCAGAATTCCAGCATGATGCTGATTCTTCAATGAGTGTTTAAAGCACATTATATTAAAGGGAACATGGGAATTACTTGTACTTGTGCTAAATATTTATTGAATACGCTTTTTGAAAAGCATGATCAAGTCTTGGACATTTAGAATGTTACTTTAATTTTTACAGTCTATGGTACTGACAGGCATGCCGCCTTGACGACTACAAAACAATGCATTGTGGGAAACTGTGTCCACACAGTACTGGCGCTAAATGAGGACATCGGTGTAGTTTTTTTTTTTTTTACTTTTTCTGTTTAGTGAATCAAAAATAAATATAAAAAAATAAACAAGATTTCAAATAATCTGTGGTCATATTTGTTATTGTTGTCTCTAAAACCTCATTTTAATTTAGTTTTATTTATTTATTTGGGACAGTGCACATGCAATGAATCCCGCGGCTATTTTATTAACAGTTTAACTCCCAAAATATGTTAAAAAAATAATATAAAAGACACAACAGCACAAATCATACTAGGAGGAGTGGCATATTAAACTTCAAACGAATGGTAAGGACAACCCCCAACTCATTGATCTCAATCCTCTGGATTGCCAAAAGGGTGTGGTGGAGCCTATAAAAGGCAGAGTTGCTTTGTGCTTGCATTCTGATGAGGGGATGCCGCGCTGTGCTACAGGTTCCAGGCCCAGTCAGTGGGGCACCTGAAACCTGGTGTATGGACCTGTAGCACCAGGGTCCCCTCTCCACTGCACCCTGAGAGCATGTGATTTGGCAGGACAGACGGGTCAGACCGTGAGCCCCTGCTGCTTTGCCTGTTTTACCTCTGTTGTTTTGGTCATTTTTATTATGATTACTTTTTATACCCTGTTGGTTGTGGACTGGACTGGCCTCTGCGTGGACCCAAGTGCCTCTACCCTCTTCACTCCACCCTTGGCCAGCTGCCTCCGTGTGGACAGCAGGACCCTTGGCTCATCACTGGACTGGGAAGTGGCCGCTGCTTCAATCCACTGTACCCTGGATGGGCTGACGGCATCATTGCACCACCTCAGACGGAACACTGCAGCGTCTAAGAGCGTGAAGTGCTGGAAGGTTCCACTGAGGCTTGGAAAGTTGGCCACGACTCAGGACTCTGAGGACCATCGGCCATCGCAACCACTTTTTAGTCCTTTGTACTTGTGCTTTTTATAATGTCGTTTTTCTTTCTAAGCCGTTTTTAGAGCGAGCCCCCTGCAAGAACTGGGTTACAGGTGGTGGAGTGGACCTACGTGTGTTTTGATCCCTGGGTTGGATTCCCCCGTCCCTTCACTATTGTATGGCGTGGTGCACGAGTGTGGGGTGACTTTGTTATTTTGGGTATCCCACTCCACCTGTTGACCCGGACTGGTAGGTGCAGGGAGGCCGAGCATATTTTAATTGTAATAAATAATATATTTTAAAAACTCCCAGAACTGCATCCGTGCCCTGTGTGATCCTGCGGTTATAAATTTTAGTGTGTCCAATACACCCCGTACCTGAACTGCTCGTGTTGCCACACTTTGAAGCACCGAGTTCCCGCCGTTAGCACACGCTCACTCAGTCACATGGATTTAAGATGCGTTCGCTGCCGTCAGAAATATCAAACTCCAGGTAGAACGTTTTGTCTTGTGAAGAAAAAAAACTCCTTAGTCTAGGGCAGTGGTTCCCAAATTTTTTTCTGCAGGGCCCCCCTTTTTGAAGATTAGAATATTTTCATGCCCCCTCACCCCCCCCACACCACACCACACACACAGACACAAACATACAAATCCTTTGTTTCTAAATTCCACTGGACTTTAACATTGTAAGTCATACAAAACGGCAATGTTTTGTATGACTTACAAACAAAAACTAAACAAAACTAAAAAAAAGACAAATCACCTTTACAATTATTAAAAGTGACACTGCATCATGTATCATCACATTTTACAATGTAATGGTGTTCATGGCTGTCAACACATCTTCTTGTAAACTTCATTCCTGCATGAAAGTGGCATTTTACAGTTTACCACCTCTCTGAAGAAAATAACAAAATCCTGAACATTTAACTGCAAAAACCGCATCTTGAATGTCCACATCTTTTCAGTGACTGGTGTGGGCTTGCTTCATGATGCAGATCTTCTCAAATCGGGGCTGCAGCTGTGAGACTGCTACTCTTAGTTCATTTTCAATGTCCAGCTTTGATCTGTATTTAGTCTTGATCGAGGCCACAGCAGAAAAACCTATCTCACATAGGTAAGACGTGGCAAATGGAAGGAGTGTGGCCAGAGCTCTTTTACCTAGCAGTGGGAACTCTTTCTCCACTCCAATCCAAAATGCAGCTAATGTCTTAGACTTAAACTCCAGCCTCATTGTTGAATCAGAGGTGACATCAATGAACTGTTCATTCTCTGTAGTGCTGAATTCAGCAGGTGGTGTTGCACTGAAGGGGTCTCGGATCCAGTCATATTGTGTAGGATCCTGCACTGGGAAGTACCTCTGGAAATGCTTTTGGAGGGCAGAGATGTGAGCTTTCATGCATGGGATCACTGTGTTCTGCAGCTTGTTGACCTCAATGAATGACTTCAGCTTCTCAAACGAGTCTATATTTCCCTCTGTAACTTGCTGCTCCCACATCTCAAGCTTTCTTGTGAATGATGTGATTTTATCTGCCAGATGTGGAAGGTGTGTGTTGCTGCCCTGCATCTGCAGATTTAGCTCATTGAGTTTTTGAAACATGTCACTGAGGTACGCAAGTTTCATGACGAATTTGTTGTTGTTAAACTTGGGGGCAAGTTCATTTTCCTCCCCCTCCAAAAAGATGCGGATCTCATCCCGCAGTTCAAAGACCCTGGATAAAACCTTCCCACGTGACAGCCATCGGGACTCGCTGTGAAACAGAACCGCTGTGTGGTCGGAGCCCATTTCCTCACACAGTGCAGAGAAAATACGTGCTTTGACAGGTCGTGTTTTAATGTAGTTCACTGTAGTGATGACATCCGTCATAACATCATGCAGGTCAGGACTCAGCTGTTTAGACACCAGCGCCTCTCGGTGTATCATACAGTGTGTCCACTGCACGTTAGGAGTGACGCGCTTGATGAGCGCCTGCAGCCCCCCTTTTCTCCCAGCCATGGCCTGAGCCCCGTCTGTGCAGATCCCCACACAGTCCTCCCATTTCAGATCGGCCTCTCTCAAGTAAGTGTCAATTATTTTAAACAGTTCGTCTGCGGTGGCTCTGCTCGTCACTTGTTTGCAGAAAAGCAAATCCTCCCTCAAATCATCGACATCAATGAATCTGACGTATGTTATCAATAAGCAGTCTTTATTACTGTCAGTCGCCTCATCCATCTGCAGAGCGAAGCGTCGGTCCCGTATCTTGTCATTTAGCTGCTCTTCTATGTCTTTTGACATATCATAAATACGCCTTGCGATAGTATTGTTTGAGAGAGGAATGACTTTTAGCTTGCTGGCAGTGGCTTCGTCGATCATAGTTGAGACCATGTCGATAGCAGAGGGAAGTATTAATTCCTCGGCTATAGTGTGTGGCTTTTTACACTGAGCAACTCTATAGGCAACTTTGTAGGAGGCGAGCTGAGCATTTACAGACAAGGAAGCTGCTTTAGTAAAGCGACTCTGCTGTGCACGACAGTGTGCGAGTTTTTTTCTGAAGAACTCCACTGGCTTGTCTTTGTGCTCGGGATGTGTTGTCTCCAAGTGGCGTTTTAATTTGTTTGGCTTCAGACTGTCGCAAGCTAGTATTTTTAGACACACAACACACTGTGGTCTTTCCTCCTTACCCACTGTTGTGCTTGTGAAGCCGAGTGCGAGATATGCCTCGTCATATTTTCTTGTCTTTGCTTTTGAAGTTGCTACATCTGAAGATTCACCATCTGGTTTGCGTTTAGCTGGGAGCGCTGTCACAAACGTGTCCATGCTGTTATGCTAGCATTGTAATTAACCTGGGAAGCCGTAGCCTTGCCGCGCCCCCCCTGCAATACCTCTGCGCCCCCCCTAGGGGGCGCGCCCCCCAGTTTGGGAACCACTGGTCTAGGGCAAATGTGTATTTAATGTTATTTTTAAAGTTTGGTCATCATACATTACTCAAAACAATAGACATGTCTGATACATTTTCAAAAAAATGTACAAACCAAGTCTGTAATTGTTAAAGATTTAATAATGAAATATCAAAATATCAAGCATTGGACTGAAACACTTCAAAATTGAACAATCAGAAGCTGCACATCACAGCAGGAAGCAGAAACATGACGAAGAAAACCTGTTTCAGCTTCCTCACCTGTTTGAGGTCACGCTTTAAGAAGAAAATATTACGTTTTTTTTTCTCACACAGTCCACCTAGGATGGTTGGGACTCGTAAGTGTGTTGTCCGTCTATCTTTTTTTTTTCATTTTTTCTCTTCCTTCTCCCCTTCTTTTTTTGCCTTTCTGCTCTTGGGAAGTCGCCGTTTTCCTTCAAAAACGGGTTGAGCAGGTGGGGTGCTCGAGGCGGGAATTTCCTGCATTTCTGATAAAAATACAAAAAAAGAAAGATTGGGGTTATTACTATTTTATCTTCCGATGCAGAGACACAAGAAGGTAATGAGCCTTCACTTAACATGCAGAAATAGATAAAATCACAATATTATGTCATTTTTTTTGCAAAAATAGAATATTTCAAAATATCCTCACAGTAAATAAAAAATAGCATTTTTGACAACAAACAAGAGTAATCCTAAAATCTGAAACCACAAAGATTATCTTATGAAGTGAACAGCAAACCTTTTACTTTGACATTATACTTAAAGCTCTGTTTAAATGTTTAGTTTTGTTTTTTGAGTAAAATTGTGCTTTTTACAAAAAAAAAAAAAAAAACTTTGGGTCTGTTAAAAGTAATAAAGCATCTACACTATAATTAAACCATGTATCAATTTAGATGACAAATGGTCCAAAGTGTGTATAAATGTAAAACTTAAATTTCAAGTGTAAGTTTTTGCATATAGTATATTGACTTTTCTTTGCAAAAATAAAATAATTTGAGCCACAAACTACTTAATATGAGCATTACAGTTAAATAAAGAAGATAAAGATAATGAATGAATCAGTGACTTACTTTGAGCTTTTCCCTTTCTCTCCTCTTGCCTGCGTTGAATTTCCTCCAACGTGTCGTAGTGGTTTATGTATGGCACGTGGACAAAAACCCCTTCGGACATTCTAGGTTTCGTACAGGCCTGAGGACAAACAGCAAAAAGATGAAAGAATATTATGCCTGCGTTTCTGAAAACACACCCCGTTAATTTTTTAATCTGCTGTAAAAGCATTCATGTGGTCTTTTAATTATGATTATGCAGTTTTTAGCCAAAACCAAATAACTGTGTTGTTTTCTTGGACAAAGTTTCTGCAGAGCAGCAGTAGTTTACTACAAACTGCTGAAGTTGTTGGCAGGACAGTTATCACAGGATAGGCCTTCCCCACTTCCCGTCACCCCTATTTTTATACTCTCTCCTGCTAGCTTACAGCCACTCCCAACCCCACCCTAATATTATCGGTGCAATAAAACTGCTGAGCAATATCGGAGCTATCCAGCTGTACAGTTTTGAGCCAGATGCCAGCACAGAAAACGTACATGGATCTATTTGTCTGCAATTGGACGTATCAGAATGGAGTGGAGCAGGGAGGGAGCTTGTAGCTTCCAGTAGTAATCTGTACGCCACACTTACAAGCTTTTTCCAAGAAGATTTTTTGTCTGCTCCTGATTCACAATGACTTAAATAAAGACATGTCCTGCAACATCCAAAAAATGCCACAAGGATATGTTAAAATTAACATCAAAAAACAAAAAGTGGGTCTTTAAGACAGTTATATTCAGTTTAAGACATATATACTTTAAAATGTTTAAAGTGTTCATGTCAAACATAAACAAGAGCTGATGCTTGTTTCTACTGCTTTGGTTTGTTTCCCTCCATTTTTATTTTGAAAGTGTCTATTCACATGTATTTTATACATTTATAAAATAGGTTAATTTTCAAATACGTGCAGCCAACAACAAAATCCAGCCTTAGACACACTTAAAATACGTGCAGCAATGTGCATCTTGCCTGCAAGTATTATGTGTGGCTAACATGAATTTCCATCACTTTTTCTGCTGGTCGCATGAATAAATTCAGCTTTTTATTTTTTGCTTCCAAAACAAGTTGGTGATACCAACCTTTATTCACCCCTACCATACTCTTTGCTTTATTTATAATGTGGGGAGAAAAATCCCAAAGAAAGTAACAATATTTCTAATTGAATAATAACAAATAATTTAGATACTTTAATACAGACTCAAGGTCCATTTGCCACAAAAGACACAACGGATAAAATGAATAAAAAGAACACTCATGATAATACAAGTATAAAAAACAATAAAAACATAAAATTACCAAGTATTGTAAACGTACAAAAACTAGTAAAAAAAAAACAATTCCAGACTTAAAACAAAATGGGGACTGGCAATTCAAAGTACTGTCTCTCACATTGGTGAGAGTTAAAATAATATTATTAAAGCGTTAAGACAATAAATAAAACCATAGATAAAATGTCTCAACAAAGCTTGGAGAGAAATAACTCTTGGACCAACAAGCACACTCCTTGCATTGCACCATTGTGGCTGTTTTAATATAAGTCTAAGGGCATCATTATAGGGAACCTGCAGCCTCCTCTTAACTTAAAAAAAAAGATTTTTTAACATTTAACATTTTTACTATTATTCCTTTAAAAAAAACAACAACAACAACTTGCAAAGTGTGAGATTCTTACATGGCCATAGTGTCCCTTCTCGGCGCAGTTGTAGCAGTAAGCAGAAGACTGGCCCTTATCCTCTGCTTGCTTGGGTACTGGGGGGGCATTTTTGGTCTAAAGACACAAAAACACAAAAAAGGGGTTAATTAGATTTTTTTTTTATATATAGATAAAAAGTAGAAAGAAACAAAGAGGTTTATTCTAGCATTCCTCCTCTCTCCTGTCACCATTTCAATGCTCCCCATTGAGAAGGATGGATGTTGATAGAATGAGGTGATTACAAAGGTGTGATTCTAGACCTGTAATGAGCATCTATGATAAGTGTGTGTGTGTGTGTGTTGGACACAGAGTCCTCTTTGGGCCAGCGTTCTAAAGGACTTCCATGCTTCAGTGCTCACAGCAAATATACACTGATAAAGAGAGAAAAGAGACTGAGGCAGAGAGCATTTACTCCTAATGTTACACAGACACACACCAGCATTCACTCCAACACATACACAACACTTCACACTCCTCCACACTCCCGTCTAAAGTGGCTCCTTCTTCCTCTCAGTCCCGATCCCCAAGATTACAAATGATTTGTGCTCAACGTTATTTCTTAAACATAGCTTAGCTTACCTCTCCTCCCACCTGCCTCCCCCCTTTGCTGTGTACAACCCCCCCAATGCAAACCAACACACTTGTTTTTCCCCCCCTTTCTCGCCTTCTCTTTTTCGCTTGAGTAGTTTTGCAGTAGAAAGGATGAATGTTATCAGAGCGTTGCGTCATTATTGGGTCAGGCCTGGCGGGCCCATCTCCATCACAAAGGCCAGGAGATCACAGACCTCCTGCAAGCGCACACACCAACAGTCATGAACACACAGTCATGAACACACACACTAGCACCCCTAAGGAGATCAGAGTCCCAGTCTCAGGCCCCCCAGTCGCCACCCTTCCTGCCCCTCTTCCCATTCATCTTTCATGTAAATTGGCTGTAGGTCTTCCTCTGTCTGTTCCTCCCTGACCTTGGGCTTGCGTTATCTCCACACAGTCTGATCCAGCACACAGAGGCTGATTTCGAAGCACAGAAGAAGAAGAAGAAAAAAAGGCTAAATTAAATCCTGGCATGTTCTTTCATCAACCTGAGATCTGGGTGTAAGAACCTGGCATGAATGTGCGTCTGAAAGCATGTGACAGACCCCCGCCAACACACAGACACAAAACTACACGGCGAGATATATGCAAACACACACTCTTCTTCGCTCTTTCTCACTCCCCTCTTCCCACGTGGTGTTGGCAGCCCATTTCATGCTTTATCACGTCTTTTAATTGACAAACAAGCTGCTCTTTTCTCTTAGGCTGAGGTCTATATCACCCCCTTGCTCAGATGTGCGCACACACATATGCAAAAGAAGCCAGGAAAAATAGTTGTATTTTTACATTTTGGATAAACACACACACACACACAAGCACACACAACTAAGCAATTGGCTCCCTGCTGACATGGGGCCCAGGTGACTGTCAAGCAGACTTCTAGTCACTGACATTGCTTAAGCACACACACACCACATGGAGCCACCAACGTCACATCTGCACTTTGCTTTAAACTGAATTCAAAGGGGGAAAAATGCATATTGGGACATGGTTCAACACACTTTTGTCAAAACCAAAGACTGTATATAAAATAATAATATATTTTTACAGTCTATGGTCAAAACCTTAATCTTTCAGAATGTTTTTTTTTCCTCCAACATGCTCCTCGTTTGCTGCAGGGCAAAGTCAATACTTATCACTACGGACTCATTGATTTTAAGTCAGTCTGGTGCTTTTTCTCTCTCTAAAATGTTCAACTATGCTTTATACTGTTGCCATTTTCACTTGATGTTAAATAAAGGGAAATGATGGTCACAAAACTAAAAGTGCTATAAAAATACTGTAGGTTAAAGAGTTTGATATAGTTCACTTCAGGAAAAGAAGAAAAGCCTTTTAGATTTTTGAGAGATTTTTTTTCATATTTGAGGTTTAAAAGTTGCCATTCTCATCGTTTTTGTTCATTTTTGAGAACAATTACAACAACCTGAATTTATATTATGTTAAATTCCCAGAAGAACCAACTTTTGCTTCCAATATGCTGGACAGTACTTTTACAAGAAATATTTGGGAATTTAAAAAAGACTAAATCAACACTTATGGAAATGTTTGAAGATCTCATTCAAAAGGATAGAATATTTTTGGATTAAACTCTCTTGTTTTGCATTTGATGTTAGTGACAAAAGAGAATAGGCATTACCAAGTTGAAAATTGTAATGTTTTTCTTGGGTTATTTCATGAAACCCTAACTCAAGACAATACTTGTGCTCTCGTTTTCTTTTTGAGAGACATCACCATAATGAAAGAGGTTTTCTTAAAAAAATAGCAATCACCATAACTGCTATTGTTATTTCAAAGTTGTCTGATTAGACAGATAAACTATTCTTCATCTGTAATTCATTTCCTGTGTAAAGGCTAATACAAACCCAGAGTGAGATCAAACCATAAAGAAGTGAGCTACTGTACTCACTGTATGATGGTACTGCCTCCAGATCTCCGGACAGCCCTGTAACAGGAAGATAAAGGAAAGAAACAACTTAAGTTAATAAAAATACAAACAATTCAAATAAAACAATATTGTATGTTTTTTTCACACTTTGCAGAAGTGTCACCAACATAGGCACTGTCCTCTTCTTTATGTGAGGTACTGGAAGGGACGCCTTTTTAAGCCCTTAAGTGTATAATTTGTGTTTTACTTGTATATTAATTCAATGTAATATATTCTATATGTCTTGTGTTTTTTTATTTGGACCTCGAGTCTGTAATTACGTTATTTTTTATTCTATTTGAAAGTTGTGGAAAAATATAGAAGATAAAAGTGAAGGCCACTAGAGGCTAAGCAATATTTCATTTTCCTTTTTCAAACTCCTGCTGTATCACAAAAAAAAACAAAGTGTAAAACAAACAAACTGAATAAGATATTTAACTACAGTGCTTTTTAGTTCCAAGGGAGTTCAAATTTTGATCCTAAAACTAGAGATGTAAGAAAATATCAATTCAGTGAAAAATTGCAATAATTTATTTGGCTATATTTGTATTGATTTAAAATACTGCCAAGGTGATATTTAACTGATTATTTAAAAGCAAACATGTAGTTCAGTGCAGTTAGCGCCAGGAATCAGTCCCCTGTCTCCCCCTCTGGTCATCAGCAAAACTTGTCACCTGAGTACTGACTGCTGGTTATCTACTACGTTTCCCATCTGCCATTGCTCTTATAACCGGATGTTTCCCAGCTGCTTCATTCAGTGCCTACACACCTGTATTCCATCTACAATCAACCAGTCACTATTTATAATGAACACTCAGCTAAGTTCAGTGTGAAGTCTCATCCAGGCATGCCTAGTGGTGATTTCCGGCTCAACTTAGAAACGCTCATGATCTCCACTGCAATCCCGTTGCCTCCTCAGCCCTCGTCTGTCCAGCAGCATTCCCTTTCTGTTCTCTCAATAAACCTCTGCATATGGATCCATCAGCTTCCGCCTGTTCCTGACAGTTTTGTTTTCTACTTAAATATTTCCTAAATTACCAAAACAGAAAAATCCCATACATGTGCTTGGGTAAAAGCAACGTTTATGAGATATAGTTGCAGTGACCATTAATATGCATTACTCAAGTGAAACATGTTTTAGTATTCAGATAATTATTGAGTCATAATTAAAAATGAGTGAAACATTGTCTGGTACTGTTTACGGGGTAACATATCATTTCATGACACGTGCATCGCAGTATGTCATCGTATTACCAGACTGGTGCCAACACACACCCCTACTAAAAATGTGTTTTCCTTCTTCTGTCAGAAAAATTACTGACAAGGATTTGCTCCAGGAAAAATTCAGTTGTTTCCAAACAATTATTAATTTAATCTTAATTAGTTATTTTAAAAACATAAGGTTTCATTGGATGAGCCCCATGACTTCAAATAACATATTCTACAATATTGCCGTGGCTAACAAAAAGTACTATCTGTGACAAGTGACAAGTAAATTATTTATAATGATTGTTTACATTACCGTTCTGTATATATGCAGAGGAAATTAATTATATAGAGTTCTGGATAAAATGCCATAAAAATTGAACTTTTTGATTTGATTGACTTAACTGAACTAAATTAAGACATTTAATATATCAAATATAAGTATTTTTTTTAGGAAAATTAGATTACATAAAAATACTGGATTTGTTCATCTTTGGTTCACAGTAAAGTAACTTGTGTATGCACACAATAGTATATAGGATTTCTGTCAATCATTATATAATTCTGAATTGAGCTCTATGTTTGTTTTTTTAAACTATGTTTAATTTATATACATAAGAGCAAAATTAGGTGCAAACACAAATCCACTTAACTTACCCAATTAATTTAAAAAATACTTTTTTTAGAGTTGCAGATGATAAACCCAGATCTTACATTTGTCAGTTTTATTTTATGCTAGAAAAAGCTGCTCCTTTTAATCAAAATGTTTTATATTTTGTTTTAACAAGATTTGTTCTCTCATTTTCCCCAAATCTAATCACAATCAACTCACAGCCTCTGTGTGTATGGCTATGAATTATTTCAAAATACCAGATAAAAAATGCAGTTTAAAAACGTTTTATAATTAAATGTGATAAAATTGACCAATTTGATTTGCGGGTTTTTTGGGTTTTCTCAGGGGACCCCGGCTTCCTCCCACAGTCCAAAAAAACAAGGGAAGATGTGACCTTTATTTTCTATTTTTACACCAGTTTTATTGTTGTTTATTTTATCAAATGGGTCTTACAACTATTTATATTCTAACTAATGTTTATATGTGTATTTTTTTTGTTCAGCACCTTTTGTTCAATAGCAAGTTTATGAAAAGTGTTATATAAATAAAGTGACAGATTGATAAGGCATTTGAAACAATGACCACTTACATCAGAAAAGTGTCCCTTCATGCCACAGCGATGGCACTGCTTTTCTGAGGAGGGTATTTTGCTGCAGGTGTCGACCGCGTGTCCAGGCTGTCCGCAGTTGCTGCANCTATAAAAATACTGTAGGTTAAAGAGTTTGATATAGTTCACTTCAAGAAAAGAAGAAAAGCCTTTTAGATTTTTGAGAGATTTATTTTTCATATTTGAGGTTTAAAAGTTGCCATTCTCATCGTTTTTGTTCATTTTTGAGAACAATTACAACAACTGGCCCAGGTTACCACAGATGAAGCAGGGTTTTATCTTCTGTGTACGCACAAGAACATACAAAGTAAGTACCTTTTATAGTCTTATCCACATTCCATAAAGATCGGCATGCTCCCGGGCACTCATGAGGACTGACCTTTAGTTCAGGACAGCTCTTGGCTTGGTGTCCGGTCCTGTAGCAGTTTCCACAGTGGAAGTTATTCTCTGTGTAGTAACTGTCTGGAAAAAGGTCCGTCCTGTAGGTTGTGTCTCTGTTGTGCAGGTTAGCCTGAAACACAAAGTTTTTTTGACATAATGTCATGACCATTATTAGCAATATTCTTAAGGCCTAAGTCTATTAAGGTGAGGAGTTTTTTTTTTTTTTTTTTTTTT
>NC_050512.1:20395833-20396877 GCF_002922805.2 Oryzias melastigma
TAGGGGGCAAAGTTAAGGTGTAAAAATCTGAAGTCCTAAAGCTCTTAGCAATAAAGATTAGTTGACAAATATAGTTATTTGATATCGTTTTTAATATCGTTATCGCACAAAATGAAAAAACGATATCGCAATATGAAAATTCCCATATCGCCCAGCCCTAAATATAAGTATTTTTTTTAGGAAAATTAGATTACATAAAAATACTGGATTTGTTCATCTTTGGTTTACAGTAAAGTAACTTGTGTATGCACACAATAGTATATAGGATTTCTGTCAATCATTATACAATTCTGAATTGAGCTCTATGTCTGTTTTTTTAAACTATGTTTAATTTATATACATAAGAGCAAAATTAGGTGCAAACACAAATCCATTTAACTTACCCAATTAACTTATATAAAATAAAAAAAATACTTTTTTTAGAGTTGCTGACGATAAACCCAGATCTTACATTTGTCAGTTTTTCTTTATGCTAGAAAAAGCTGCTTCTTTTAATCAAAATGTTTTATATTTTGTTTTAACAAGATTTGTTCTCTCATTTTCCCCAAATCTAATCACAATCAACTCACAGCCTCTGTGTGTATGGCTATGAATTATTTCAAAATACCAGATAAAAAATGCAGTTTAAAAACGTTTTATAATTAAATGTGATAAAATTGACCAATTTGATTTGCGGGTTTTTTGGGTTTTCTCAGGGGACCCCGGCTTCCTCCCACAGTCCAAAAAAACAAGGGAAGATGTGACCTTTATTTTCTATTTTTACACCAGTTTTATTGTTGTTTATTTTATCAAATGTGTCTTACAACTTTTTATATTCTAACTAATGTTTATATGTGTCTTTTTTTTGTTCAGCACCTTTTGTTCAATAGCAAGTCTATGAAAAGTGTTATATAAATAAAGTGACAGATTGATAAGGCAGTTGAAACAATGACCACTTACATCAGAAAAGTGTCCCTTCATGCCGCAGCGATGGCACTGCTTTTCTGAGGAGGGTATTTCGCTGCAGGTGTCGACCGCGTGTCCAGGCTGTCCGCAGTTGCTGCA
>NC_050512.1:20396977-20398391 GCF_002922805.2 Oryzias melastigma
GACTGGCAAATCGCTTGCTGCTGCCTCCACTGGGAGGGTGGGCCCGCGCATCGTAACCAATCACCACCCCTCGCTCCTTCAGGTTCCCAAAAGTCTGCTCCAGATAGCAGCAGAAACCCTGTCAGGGTAAAGGAGGACATGAATGATGACATTTGTTAATGTTGTGTGAAAGATCCAGCAGAAACATAACGCTGTTCCACATGTGCATGGTTTAACCAGGAATAACGTACAGCATAAGGAATACAGAGTCTAAAGAGAAAAAAAAAGACAATTTCAAACTAAAATATCTGATGTGTAATAATGAACTAAAAGCTTAAAAAGCATTTTTTTCATAATTCTACACTCAAAAGTTATAATGAACTAGACACACCTGATCCAGGTAACCAGCTGTGAGTAGGATATGGATATATAGAAAACATACAGACACTTTGGTTCTTAAGGTCACCACCACTCATGGAAATACATTTTAAGCTTCTTTTTTTGACCTTTTAATTCCCTTGAGTTGATTTAAAGGAAAGCTTTTTGAGTTTTTAAGAGAAATATGTAGACGTCACTCTTGACCTGACTAAATTACTCATGATTAACCTTTTAATTATTGGTAAACTTTTCATTTTAAATACGTTTTATTTCTACTTTATTGTTTTAACTGTGTTTATTTTCTTCTGATGATGCCTTTCGGCCAAGGTCTCCCAAGAAAAAGATCTACTCTCAATTGGATTTCATGGTAAAGTTTAAAAAAAAGTGTTCCAGTGAAACAATAAGAAAGGTCAGGGAGCAAAAAGAAAAAAAACTAGCCCAAGATCGTGGACAAGATTGACAAAAAGAATTTATTCTACTTCACGAAAAATTTAGTCTCATTCTTAATATTTGTCGCTCCTCAAGATCTTCCAGTTCTCCCAGTTTCCAACCTCACCCCGCACTGTCTGCTGCTTATGAGCTCTGATGTTTCTGAATTCTAAATGATTGAACGCATCTAATCCAGGTAATTAATGAATACAAAAATGTATAACCAAAAGATGAAGGCTAAATGACTGGTTTATACTTCCTTTGGATCGGCCATTGCATCAATTAAATTGCTTCCCTACCAAAGTCATGCAGTCTATTTCTTACTAAGGTTGGCTGGTTTCACTTGCGACTGTTCATCCGCAAAAACTGCGATTAACCTGTGAACACACGTTGCTTGCAGCTGGACAATACTGAAAGCAATTCTAGAATTGACATCAACAGGTAATAGTTCTAAGCAGTCTAGCAGCCTCCTGGATCACCACTTTTTCCCAAAAGTTTCTTCTCTCTGGCGAAGATGTCCTTCAGATTTGTCCATCATGCTTTCAAGTCACTGGCTAACTTCTATCAGCTGCCCGTTCTCACTATCTCTGTAATCCTGCATGGAACTATCATGGAAGTTACAGTATTT
>NC_050512.1:20399498-20401558 GCF_002922805.2 Oryzias melastigma
TCTTCACCCTAGACTTAGGCTTGTCCGCCTATTGGGACCGTAACACATTTGGGGGCTCGTCCGGGATGAATCCTTCTTGACCAGTGGCAGATTTTTTTGAGCAATACTTGTGTGGAGGTCTGTCTTCTTGCAGCCTGTATTGCTCCTGTCTTCTGCCCTGGCGTTTTGGGCGCTGGTGTGCGCATTGGTGGCTTGTGTCAGTACTTTGGTTGGGGGCAATTTTGGGCCTCGTACTGACACTTTGTCTAAGCCTTTGAGGATTTATCCCATCTGATCAGTAGCATTGTTGGGGCAATACTTGTATGGAGGTCTGTCTTTTTACAGACTTTATTGCCTGGGCTTCTGTTGTGGTGTTTTGGGTGCTGGTAAATGCATATACTTTTTTTTTTTGGACACCAGTTGCTGTTTACTCCCTGCCTCAAAGTTTCTGTTCTCCCTCTTTTGCTCCTTTTGTTTAGCCCCTGTGTGTTGGGTTTTCTTCAGTGTTGTACAGCCAGCTGTAATAAAGTACTGCACCAAGGATCACCCATTTTGGTCCAAGTGAAGTTTTGTTGGTGTGAGGGACTTTCGGTAAGCAGTCCATTGTAAGCAGGATGAGTTTGCCAATGGGCAAAGCTTCTGCTGACTTCCTTCGTTTGAAGGAGCTTGAGGTCGAACTGCTCCGTTTGAGGATCAGAAAGAAGGAAATTGCTTATGAGGTTGAACTTAAAAAAATTAAAGAGGAAAATCAAAGGCAGATTCACTTCAAGAAACTCGAACTGCAACGAGCTACACCTGTTGCACCACCTCTTTCCTTCTGTGTCCCACCTTTCGATGTGGACAAATATGTTAACTTCATTCCCCCAGTTGGTGACAGGGCCATGGATGATTATTTTGCTCTGTTTGAGTGTGCTGCTGAGGTTTTGCGGTGGCCTAAAAGTGTCTGGCCACTTTTGCTGCAAAAAGTCCTTCCTGGGAAGGCCCAGGAAGCTCAGGCATCCTTGTCAACTGTGGACAGTGGAGAGTATGAGAAGGTGAAGGCTGTGGTGTTGCTTTCATACAAGTCTGAGCCAGAGGTTTGTGGAGTGAAATCTGGACATCTTGGTAAGACAGGGGATGACCTGGCTGAGGAAAAAGTGCTCAATCAACATGTTGCTCCTAGTTATATAAATCCAAGTTCTAGTGGCATGGTTGTACAGCATCCTAAGGTTGTTCCTGTGTGCACCACTGCTGATGTGCAAGCAGAAAACCTGGGTCAGGATAAGTTTGAGGACTTTCCAGACCTCAGTGACAGCTTCATGGCTCACCTTGAAGATCCTGTCCAGCAGCCAGTTGCACTTCATGCTCGCATAAGTGGTCACGAGACGAGGCTCTGTGGTCTTTCTCCACCTTGTATGCCTTTTTCTAAGACTACTTCTGTGGCAGTAACCAAATTTCCTCAAAAGCAAAAGGTTTCGGAACAGGACCGCGACTTTTCATCGAAACCCCTGTTTTACATGGTGGCGTATGGTTCAAGGACCAAAAACAGCAATCACGCCTTGCATGAAAGGCTTTTGTATGAGTCTGCTTTGTTTTCTCAGGGGTCTGATTTTCTGTGCCCATTTCTGGTGTTGAGTGGGGTGTCTAAGAGGGCTGTGGACTGCGATGCTCCATTCCCATGCATTGAGGAATGCAATACATTTCGTCTGAGGAATAAACATCCAGAAGCCATCTACAGGGCAACTGAACCTGTATTTGTGTGCTGGACAGTAAGATCTTTACAGGACAGATGGCTCTGCGACGATGAAATAGAAAAATACCCAACCTGTTGTGTCATTTATGCACTGGGCCTTCGCCAGGTTTGTGTGGTTGCAAAACAGAACCTGTTTGTGGGGTTTTTCCATGTTGAAAGTGACTATGCCAAACATCAGCAGGACAATCCTGGGATCTCTTTGGAGACTAAGCAAAATCCTTATGACTGTATTGCTTGTGAACATGTTCTGCCTGTCTTATCTTACAGGTGCACACCTCCATGTTCACAAGCTTATGGGTGGAGGTGTTATGGCTGACGTGCTGCATCCTTTGCCTGCCCCGTTCTGATC
>NC_050512.1:20402340-20403741 GCF_002922805.2 Oryzias melastigma
AGCTTCCTTATTTATCATAGCCTGCCTAACATCTTTATCCAAGACTGCAATTGAATCTATTGTACTTCGTCCTTTCCTGAAGCCATTCTGATAGTTCACGAAAAATCTTCTATCCTCCAAATAAAACACCAGCCTGATAGTCACCATCCTTTCCATTACTTAGCATACAACAGATGTTAGAGCAATGGGTCTATATGACGAAGGAGAGGAGGAGTCTTTACCAGGTTTCCGTATTGGTTTCACACTGGCACGTTTCCAGGACTCTGGTATTTTTCCTGCCTCCCAAATATAGTTAAACAAAACCAATAGCTCGTGTTTTGTCCCTCCATCCAAATGTTTCAACATTTGATAATTAATTCTATCCTGACCTGGTGCAGTATTTTCCCCTACACGAATCGCATCCTCCAGTTCTCTCATAGAAAAATATAAGTTATACGAAACATTTGAGACTAAATCTCCTGAACAGAACTGACACCATCTTCCATCAAAGTTCGTCTTGACTCCAGAACATCCCCCCCCCCACAGAATCGTGAACATCCTTGAAAACTCAACAAACATCTCAGCTTTATCCTTATTGTGAACTGCTTCTCGTTGCCCATCACTCAATACTGGTATTTTCATCGACACCACTTTTCCAGCCATTCTGTGAATCTTTTTGCAGAGCTGTACCACAGGAGTCTCAGGTCCGAAAGTACTACAAAACTGTCTCCAATAAGTCTTTTAATAATTTTCCTTGCCAAAGCTCTACACTTCTTAAATTCAATAACATTTTCAAGGGTCAGAAATTTCTGAACATTCCTAAAAACAACCTGTCTTCTTTTGATTTTGGGCGCAGTCAGTGAGCAGTGCCGGCAAAACGCTCCTCTTCCTATTGGCTGAGAGAGAGTGGGTAAAAACCAACTGTGTAAGGGAAAGAGGTGCACCAGTCACAGGGATTGTTTTCTTTAGTGGCAGACTTTTTAGGCTCGCTTCTCACTTGTTGTTCTTTTTAAATTTGGCTGTGTAGCAGGATGAAATGCAGCACCTGCTACACAGGTGTTGGCAATCCAGGGGATTGAAAAGGGGTGTGGTGGAGCCAATTAAAGGCAGAGTTGCTTTGTGCTTGCACACTGCACTCTGACGAGGGGACGCCGCACTGTGCTACAGGTTCCAGGCCCAGTCAGTGGTGCACCTGAAACCTGGTGTATGGACCTGTAGCACCAGGATCCCCTCTCCACTGCACCCGGAGAGCATGTGATTTGGCAGGACAGACGGGTCAGACCGTGAGCCCCTGCTGCTTTGCCTGGTTTGCCTTGCTTGGTGTCACGCCGCCTTGCTTGGCTTAGCTCTTGGTCAACTGATTTTATAATAGTTTTTAATCGTTTGCTCGGTTATGATTGATCTTGACTGGCCTCCACTTGG
>NC_050512.1:20407341-20408648 GCF_002922805.2 Oryzias melastigma
TAATTAACCTGGGAAGCCGTAGCCTTGCCGCGCCCCCCCTGCAATACTTCTGCGCCCCCCCTAGGGGGCGCGCCCCCCAGTTTGGGAACCACTGGTCTAGGGCAAATGTGTATTTAATGTTATTTTTAAAGTTTGGTCATCATACATTACTCAAAACAATAGACATGTCTGATACATTTTCAAAAAAATGTACAAACCAAGTCTGTAATTGTTAAAGATTTAATAATGAAATATCAAAATATCAAGCATTGGACTGAAACACTTCAAAATTGAACAATCAGAAGCTGCACATCACAGCAGGAAGCAGAAACATGACGAAGAAAACCTGTTTCAGCTTCCTCACCTGTTTGAGGTCACGCTTTAAGAAGAAAATATTACGTTTTTTTTTCTCACACAGTCCACCTAGGATGGTTGGGACTCGTAAGTGTGTTGTCCGTCTATCTTTTTTTTTTCATTTTTTCTCTTCCTTCTCCCCTTCTTTTTTTGCCTTTCTGCTCTTGGGAAGTCGCCGTTTTCCTTCAAAAACGGGTTGAGCAGGTGGGGTGCTCGAGGCGGGAATTTCCTGCATTTCTGATAAAAATACAAAAAAAGAAAGATTGGGGTTATTACTATTTTATCTTCCGATGCAGAGACACAAGAAGGTAATGAGCCTTCACTTAACATGCAGAAATAGATAAAATCACAATATTATGTCATTTTTTTTTGCAAAAATAGAATATTTCAAAATATCCTCTCAGTAAATAAAAAATAGCATTTTTGACAACAAACAAGAGTAATCCTAAAATCTGAAACCACAAAGATTATCTTATGAAGTGAACAGCAAACCTTTTACTTTGACATTATACTTAAAGCTCTGTTTAAATGTTTAGTTTTGTTTTTTGAGTAAAATTGTGCTTTTTCAAAAAAAAAAAAAACAACTTTGGGTCTGTTAAAAGTAATAAAGCATCTACACTATAATTAAACCATGTATCAATTTAGATGACAAATGGTCCAAAGTGTGTATAAATGTAAAGCTTAAATTTGAAGTGTAAGTTTTTGCATATAGTATATTGACTTTTCTTTGCAAAAATAAAATAATTTGAGCCACAAACTACTTAATATGAGCATTACAGTTAAATAAAGAAGATAAAGATAATGAATGAATCAGTGACTTACTTTGAGCTTTTCCCTTTCTCTCCTCTTGCCTGCGTTGAATTTCCTCCAACGTGTCGTAGTGGTTTATGTATGGCACGTGGACAAAAACCCCTTCGGACATTCTAGGTTTCGTACAGGCCTGAGGACAAACAGCAAAAAGATGAAAGAATATT
>NC_050512.1:20408674-20416333 GCF_002922805.2 Oryzias melastigma
ACAAAAATACAGGAAGTAACTGGTGTTTGGGATTACATTCCAACATATGTCTTACCAATATCCCATTGTCAAAAACATTGATTAGGTGGGCGGAGTAAATAAAGTGAACCCATTTCATTCCTCCAGAATGCTGTCACAGACTCCAGAGATTACCTGTCCAGTGTGAAGATGTCTAATTCACTGAGTATAGAGTTTAAGCAGACATCTCAAACTAGCATTTATTCGGTGTATTAAACGAAAAAAGTGTGAGTGACTTGCCTATGAAGACAAGCAAGAGCCCCACTACGACCTGTAGGGTCATAGACAGAGCCAGCAGCACAATTAGGGGGATGTAGAAGCGGTACTGTGGTCCCACATACAGGAGGGTCTTCAGCTGGGACGAGTTAGCCATCAACAGAGCAATGTCCAGCATGCTCTGAGCGGCACTCTTCTTTGTGGCATACATGTTATAGTCCATGCGGCGAAGTGATGTGGCCTGTGAAAGCAGATCAGAGGTCAATGGGAGACAAGAACATCTTAAGTTTTTAACATGCATGTGTGGAATTTTTCTTATGAAAGAGAAAAAATGTAATAATAAATAATTTTGTTTTTGCATTTCTAAGAAGGTCTCATTTTAAATCTGTCAATCAAACTGTCTTGGACAGACTCTGTCTGAATGAATGATCTTCTTTCCATCAACAGCTCTGCTGCACATGCACTAAACCCTCATCTGTTCCTAGCGTGTCTAGTTCAGGTTCTGGAGAAGAGAAGATGGTATCTTCACATTGACTGCAGTCATTTGGAGGAAGTTCTGTCCATGAAGATCTTCACTTCCTCGTCCCAACTGACATACGGCTCAAAACGATACAAGCTGGACATTACCAATTTAGCTTGATGTTTTTATGTGGCATTGGTGAAGATTATGCAAGCGAGACACAGAGCTATCATAATCAAACAGGGGGGTTTAGGCTGCTCGGCTCAGCTCCAAAAGCCACGCCCCCTCAGAGGAGATTTTGGAAACACAGGCTTCAGATCAACATGAAAAATGGCTTTTTAAGACATTTTGGCAGTGGGATTTTGATTAAAAACTTCATAATCATAATTAATTCACTACTGGGAATGTTTTTAAAATAAAAAAAAATTGTCATGGGGGAGAGGTGATTCATCCGTGTCAAATGACTGGTAATTAAAAGTACTGTCTCTCACATTGGTGAGAGTAAAAANGTAAAAAAACTGAAAAAAATAAATAAATAAAAATTAAAAAAAAAATTGCAGACTTTAAAAAAATGGGGACTGGTAAGTAAAAGTACTCTCTCTCACATTGGTGAGAGTAAAAATAATGTTATTTGAAGCGTTAAGATGATAAATAAAACCATAGATAAAATGTCTCAACAAAGCTTGGAGAGAAATAACTCTTGGACCAACAAACACACTCCTTGCCTTGCACCATTGTGGCTGTTTTAATATAAGTCTTAGGGCATCATTATAGGGAACCTGCAGCCGCTTCCTGACTTAAGAAAACCAAAAGACTTTAAAATTTTGACTAAAATACCTAAAAAAAAAATAAATAAAAAAATAAAAAAAAACTTGCAAAGTTTGAGATTCTTACATGGCCAAAGTGTCCCTTCTCGGAGCAGTTGTGGCAGTAAACAGAAGACCGGCTCTTATCCTCTGCTTGCTTGGCTACTGGGGGGCCATTTTTGGTCTAAAGACACAAAAAAAGGGGTTAATTAGATTTTTTTTTTATATAGATAAAAAGTAGAAAGAAACAAAGAGGTTTATTCTAGCATTCCTCCTCTCTCCTGTCACCATTTCAATGCTCCCCATTGAGAAGGATGGATGTTGATAGAATGAGGTGATTACAAAGGTGTGATTCTAGACCTGTAATGAGCATCTATGATAAGGGTGTGTGTGTGTGTTGGACACAGAGTCCTCTTTGGGCCAGCGTTCTAAAGGACTTCCATGCTTCAGTGCTCACAGCAAATATACACTGATAAAGAGAGAAAAGAGACTGAGGTAGAGAGCATTTACTCTTAATGTTATACACAGACACACACCAGCATTCACTCCAACACATACACAACGCTTCACACACCTCCACACTCCCGTCTAAAGTGGCTCCTTCTTCCTCTCAGTCCCGATCCCCAAGATTACAAATGATTTGTGCTCAACGTTATTTCTTAAACATAGCTTAGCTTACCTCTCCTCCCACCTGCCTCCCCCCTTTGCTGTGTACAACCCCCCCAATGCAAACCAACACACTTGTTTTTCCCCCCCTTTCTTGCCTTCTCTTTTCCGCTTGAGTAGTTTTGCAGTAGAAGGGATGAATGTTATTAGAGCGTCGCGTCATTATCGGGTCAGGCCTGGCGGGCCCATCTCCATCACAAAGGCCAGGAGATCACAGACCTCCTGCAAGCGCACACACCAACGTGCGCACACACCAACGTACGCACACATTCATGCACACAGTAGCACCCCTAAGGAGATCAGAGTCCCAGTCTCAGGCCCCCCAGTCGCCACCCTTTCTGTCCCTCTTCCCATTCATCTTTCATGTAAATTGGCTGTAGGTCCTCCTCTGTCTCTTCCTCCCTGACCTTGCGTTATCTCCACACAGTCTGATCCAGCACACAGAGGCTGATTTCGAAGCACAGAAGAAGAAGAAGAAGAAAAAAAGGCTAAATTAAATCCTGGCGTGTTCTTTCATCAACCTGAGATCTGGGTGTAAGAACCTGGCATGAATGTGCGTCTGAAAGCATGCGCAAACAAGGAGTTATCTGCCTCTTTCAATATTAATTAAATGGAGAAACCTTCATCCCTTTTTGTAGTTTCACCCTTGTGGTGCCTATTCACAGGATTATAAACAAGGTTAAGTCCGGAGAGAACACCTCAACTTGGAGTTTCTCCAACGTCTACTGAAAAACAAATGATTTCCTCGCCCCAAAGAATCTTGGGAGATCGTTTTTCAAATTTAGTGCTACTGATCAGTGTCATGGCAACAATCAAGGAAATATATATATATATATATATATATTTAAAATAATAAAACAGCTTATGTTTCTCCAGTCACAGCTTGATGTTGAGAATCTGTCCATTTTGGCAACAAGACAGGAATACATCAGGTGAAAAAAAAACATAGTTTTATTTAAATGGTGGTTAAAGTTCCACTGATCAACTTTAGATCCATTGAAAATGCGTTCCCAGTGATCTTTTAATTATTATTATGGAGTTTTTAGCCAAAATCAAAAACCTGTGTTGTTTTCTGGGACATAGTTTCTGAGGGGTGGCAGGAGCTTATTACAAACTCACCTTCGAGTGGTGGGCGGGACTGTTGGGATGGAGTAAGCCCGCCTCCTTCCTATCATCCATCTGTTTACACGTGCTCACGCTAGCTTACAGCCCCTCATAACCATAAGCTAACATTGCATGTGCAACATGATGACCAATATTGAAGCTATCCAAGTGTACAGTTTAGAGCCAGATACCAGCTCAGATGAGAAACTGAAGACATAAATGGATCCATTTGTCTGCAAGCAGGTGCCTCAGAAAAGAGCTGATCAGGGAGCTTGTGGTTTTGCTGGAGTTGATTCTACATCACACTGCTTTGATTCACCTCAATTTGAGTAAGGACATTCTCAGACATGACATTTCGAGCTTATTTTTATTTAACTATGTTCTCCCTCCTCAGAAATTTGCCATTTTTGAATCCCACCCGCCAAAGATAAAACACACTTCCAGACTTTACTCTGTGACTCATAACCTAAGATTCACTGTCAAAAAGACATCGATCAGTAAGTCAAGTAAGTTCTTTTGTGTAAATTGGACTGTGACTGTGAAGTGCTTTGGGCCTTCTAAGGATGTATTCAGACTGGAAAAAGTCACTTGGTCTGGACCGAGTCTGCTTAGTTTGGTCTGGACCGAGTCCTGAACCTTAAGTTTGGTCAGTATTCAGACTGCCATCAACCGGACATGTCTGTTCTGAAACAAAGCTTGTAATTAAAACCACGTGACTAAAGATCTCTTCAGTCATTGGCCAGGAATTATGAGGGCAGGGCAAAGCAAAGAGAAAAAGAATAATGGAAGTCCTGCCCTTTGAAATCCTTGTCGGGATAGTTCGCTTATTCCAATTTTATACTTCCTTGACCAATTTGAACATCTGTAGCAACATCAGGTACAACACTTTTTACTGCTGCTTTGATACGCTGTACATTCTGTTTAAAGCTGAGGAGACGTCGATCATGAAGGCACGCTGGTAAGTGTTTCTGACATACAGATTGTCGGGAAAATAGTGAGAACCATTGTGTTTAAAGTTGTCTTAATGAGCCTGCATTCATCCAACCACATTACAATGAGTTGATAAGTTGTTACTCTGTTTACGTCGTGAAAGTCCCGGTTACGGTGGCCGTTTTGGTTCAGTTGTTCCACTCCGAGCATGGAGCCTATTCAGACTGAGGAATCTCAGAGAAAACTGGAGCTCAGATCGACTGGAAAACAAACCGATACCACCTCGAAAGATGGGTCCAAGAGGAGTTTCTAGTCCTAAACCAGGGTCTGCTTCTGTGTATTCAGACTGAAAACTTGTTCCAAAATATCGGGGGTAACAAATTCTGGGGTACGTTAAGCAAATCAAATGTGTCCAGTCTGAATACACCCTAAGAAGGTATTGAAGCGCAATATGAGTGTACGCCTTTTACCTTTTTTTTTTTTGCTCCTATTAGCATGTCTTTATTTAGTTTAATTTTTCCTCCAACTCAGTCGTTTTTAAACTTTCACTACTTTTGTGCCATCTCATAAAGAAAAATAAACCAACGATTCATTTTTGCAGCTAGGTTGTTACTATTAACAAAATAACAAAAAAACATTTGTCCTAAATAAAAACCATAACTTCAATGTCAAATTGAAAAAGATCTTGATGCACATTTATCGTTACCCAGGGGGGTTTATATACAATTTTGTAAGCGTTTATGCCACCGACACACAAAAAAAGGACAAGAAATTAAAAAATTGTCACACCAAAATACACAAGTCCTAATGAGGAGATATGAAGAGCTTGTGGAGGTAAACAGGAGGAGAAAGCTGGTCTGAAAACCATTGTATTTACAGTGTGTGTCTGTTTGAGAAAGTCCAAAGGGTTTCACTGTGTGGACACAGGCAGTCAACCATCCGTGGCCTCTCTGTCACACACACATACACACTTCCACGTTTTCCCACAGCTGTCCTAACACATGCACCGTGTCCCTCAAAGCTCAGCTCTCCTCCGCTCCTTGCTTTAGCTGCTAGTGGCAAAGCTGTGATAATCCTTCGGCCAACACAAAGCTCAGACTGTTACAAGCTAAACTCGGAAGGAACACACACACAACGACGCACACACAGTTACAAAACGAAATCCTAGAAGCAAACAGGCTTGTGTGTGAGAGAGAGAGAGAGGAAAGGGGTTGGGGTGTGAACAGTAATGGGTGTTGGGGGGCCAGCAGTGCTGTTTTGCATATGTTATTGCAGCAAGGGGAAGAGTTTTGCATATGTTGCTGGACCCACGGGGGACTTCTTCTGCATGCTTTATCATAGAGAACAGCTCCGCAGCACAACACAGGCTACTGGGCTCATAGCAGAGGAGACACACGTGTGCGTTGTGTGCGTGCTTGTGTGTGTGTGAAACACGGCAGGATGTACATATTAGGTTAACGGGGGTGGATTAACCGCACAAAATGGCTGTAAGGTGAACATCTCAGACAGAACAAAAAATAGCCCAGAATCCTATTACTTTTGTTGTTTCTAATACGCCAGTAAAATTAATAAATTGATGACTTTTGCTCAAAGACAAAATCAATCCTTCTTCCAAACCTTTGTGAGGTGGTGCGAAAAAAGATTCTCCAAATAACGAGATGACATTTTCTCCTTTGTTTGCACCTACGAATTAAAAAAAAAAAAAAATTCATGTGATGGGTTCTTGCCGGCTTCATTTATTTTAATATCTTCCCATCACTAAGTCGATCCGACTGCAGAAATACACAAAGATTGCAGATTTTCTGATGGGAAAAAAAAATCCTAGAAGGTGATGACAATGTGTGGTAGGGGTGAATGGCGGTGGGCTGCCACCTCTGGAGAAAAACCCCCATTTTGGGGCAGCAAGCAGCGGTAATCTGGTCACACCGTGCAAGGCGGAACAGAGGATACAAGCTAATCTATTCAGTCCCAAGTTGTTCCCTTTCCATTTTCGGCGTTGGGTGCCGAGTTCAGAGGCCTCACTCTTTTGTGGTTCGTGTGAGGGTAAGTTTTATGGAAATATACAGATGCACACGTTCATCCCAACCAATTAGATAGAGACAGCACTCGTGGACAAGAGTGACAGGGATTTAGATGTGCCGCATCGAAATGGACCGAGTGCTTTCTGCTCTAGTCGGAATGTTAAAACCCTGATTTTACATCTCAGCCAACACAGACCCACAACCCAACACACAACAAAAACAGTCACTAACTTGCTTCGCAGAGTCACAATGACCTGCAAAGCCTGCAAAACCTCTGATAACACACCGCGTGCGAATGAGCTGCTGTGTGCGTGCGCATGGGCATTTCTATTTGCATTCCTATGGATCTGCATATACACGCAAAAGCTGTTTTATTTAAGACACACATAGAAAAATGCAGAATCCTTGTCTTTTCTAAATCCAGACAGAAACGTGACTTTTAAGAGAACGTGTTTGAGAACTCCTCAACATGTGGCACTACAATTATTTTTTTTACTTAAATTATTTTAATTAAAGTTTGTTTTAGTTTTTTTTGCCATCACTGCAGATAGTTTGTGTGTTACTAGAATTCATGTTTGTCTGAATCATGAGCACAAGAATTTTTTATTAAATTTGGCTAATTTAACATTATATGATTAAATAAAAAATAGAATTTTGGAAGGTGGTGTAACAGTTTCTGGATGATTATTTACTGCTACACTACACTAGCTTTTTAAAACATTTAATTTACCTAAAACAATGTTATTTGTGTTGCTCTACATTCCCTAAGGAGTGGACCTTCATGATTTATGCACAAGGCTTAAAATGACTAATTAATACACTTACTACAAAAATTTAAATAAAAGCTGAGTCTTTAAAATTAAACTGCTTTCAACTAATGAAGCAAGTATGAAGAAGAAAGCACTGAGACCTCCGAGCACCCAGCAGGTCTGTCTCAGAACGCTGTACAATGACCAGATTGTAGAAACAGCTTACAGCACAGAATGGACTTTAAAGGATTTTTACTCCGCATGGTTTGAACCACCCCAACTCACCTGAAAGGAACCAAAGGAGGTCAGTCATACAAAAGGGGGGCAAAAAGAACAAAAAGAGGTGAAAACATCAAAGGTAAAACCTCAGCAGAAAGAGTTAATGATGGTAGGACTTATGATAAAAGTCAGAATCCAGGTGTACGATTCTTTTACATAATTTATTTCTACTTTTATATTCTACTAACATTTCTTTTACTTTTCAGCAAAACTCTTATTTTACTATCAGTATTGCCTCTTGGGGCATATGTGTCTGATTTCTTTAGACTGTTTTATTTGAAAATTGTATTTTTTTTATTACTAATTTAATTGTTTTTATTGTGACTGCTCATCAAATTGTGCTCTGTATTCCATTGGATGTGAAATGTGTAAAACTCTTCATCTATAACCCACACACAATCCTTGCTTTA
>NC_050512.1:20416389-20427582 GCF_002922805.2 Oryzias melastigma
TTTAAACAAAAAAAGGTGAATGTTTATGGGACCAACTTGCAATTCCTGGATTAACCACTAAGTGGCACTCTAAAACCATCCAGCATCCACAAACATAAGAGCCCCCTGAAAGACAAGAAATTGACAGCAACCCTGTTATTTATTCATCTGTGTCTAACAGAAATACTTAACAAAACTAAAGGATTTGAAAAGTTCAAAGCATGCAAAAGACATCTTTTGTTTGTTTTTTTCTCCCTTTTTTCAGTTAAATTCTGTAAATGACAGAAAATCATTTAAAGAGACGCAAACAATAACAAAAGTGTGATCCACCTTTAAATGCACTCTTCAGATTTATTTCACAATAATGACAATTAAAAAAAAAAACTACTTAAAACAGAGACATTGCTTTGTATCTATTTGGTTTTCAAAGATTAATTTTTATTATTTGGCTATCATATTTTTGGATGGATGAGATATGATCTGTCAAAAAAATATTGTGAACAGCTTCAGCACTGAGAAATAAATAAATATGGGAAATTTACAAAAGAAAATGCAGTTTAGACTGAATATAACACTAAACTGGTTCTTATGGAGATCCTTTTACCTCAACACTCTATGGCACCTTTAATTGTATTCCATTAAAGTCTAAATCATGTGAAATTTAGTTGGAGTAAAATCATTTAAAAAGCTTTAGTTGAGCTTTTCCAGTATCTGGTGACAAACAGAAATGGTGGACAGTGCCGTTTTGGCCCTCGGATAGAAGATCACTTTGCCGTATTTGATGCCAATCACATCCGTGCACTGCACCAGTTTACGCCCAGTGTTTTTTTTATCTAAAGAAACAATGTTAGGATTTTTTGTCATGTTTAGCACAAAGATTTTAGTTGGTTTTTCTTAAAAAATAAAATAAAATAAATAAATAAATCTAAAATAAAATAATAAAATATTCTGTAGATTTCCGTATAAACTGCAAGGTAACTTGTGTCTGAAGTGAAACATTTTCCTAAATTTACTTTTTTTTGCATGTTAAAGGTTTACATGAAGTAAGTAAAGTGAATAGACTGTAAGCATGTGTTAAACGGCTATTCTGTATGCCAGTGGTCACCAACCTTTTTGAAACAGAGCTACTTCATGGGTACTGAGTCATACGAAGGGCTACCATTTTGAAATAACAAATTTGTTTAGTTTGTCTTTAGATATACATTATTAATGATGAATAATGATTGAGTGAATACACTGATTTCTCACCATAATTATCAACAATGACAACAAGCTAAGAAACAAATATAAATATTCAGTACTTTATTAATCTCAATAATTGTTAAAATTTAAAATGATAATCTTGTCACATTTTGAACTAATGACCAAATCTGCAGCATTTTCAACAAAATTAATGATTTTTGAGCTGGAGTAGGTCTGAGGTCACCTAAACCTATCTAACCTTCATGTATCATGGGCATATTTTTTAGACGTTTTAATTTTTAAATCTATGTAAATTGCAGTGTAATTAAAATGACTGCTCACAAGTGAGTTGTGCTATTTTTGGAAGAGACCTGAGGGCACCTTGTGTGCTCCTTGGGGGCACCCTGGTACCCACAGACACCAGGATGGTGACCCCTGCTGTATGCTATGATATTCTCGTTAAAAATGAAGGTAAAGGTTAAATGATTTTAATTTGACATAAATATTTGAAAAACCAAACTATTCACTGTCTGTTGTATTCACTTCGCATTAAAACAAGTGAACCACTACCTTTCATTTAAAGGGTTAATGCCAAGAATCATATATTTTTTTCCTTTCACCAATACAAATGAACACATGCTGCTATAACACTGGTCTACTTTAACCTTCTATAATAGATAGATAATTAATTAATCAGAAAATCCTACAGCTGATCCAAAAAGCCAAAATGACAGTTAATTGCCACTATGTACAAACATGGGCTGTGAGCTTCTAACCTATACATGTTCCATGCAAAATATCATTCTATAAATATGATTTTTCTGAATTAGTGTAAACTGTGTTTAACACTACCAGATTTATATTTGGATTAATCTTTTTTTTTAAACCTGAATTTAACTTGCTTCATCTGTAGATAGCTAAAATGATTTCTGCTGGATTCTACAACAAAACATAAAATAAACTGACTTTTTGTCTAAACTCTTGTATGTTTTCCCTATAAGTTAGAATACTTGATGTAAACTTCAAGGACTTTCAGACTTGAGGACACTTGGCGTCAATTAAACCCTCAAAGGGTCAAAAATGAGCCCGACAGAAAAATGTTTCACTAAGTATTTTAATTTGACATTGGCAACCTGAGACATTCTTTTGTGTCAAAATGATTTTATTTTCTATGATGATAATGAAATGGTATTTTCCTTTTTTTGTGCAAAATGAGAGGATTTAAGGGACAAAATGTCCTAACCTTGGGTTAACAAAAGCACGCGTGAGCTTAGCGTACCTTCTGAAGAACGGCGGCAAAGGAAAGGAATGTATTAAATAGTACAACATCCGGAATGAAAGAGAGAAGAAAAGGAGTCGGCTGGCAAAGAGACGAGCTCAAACGGCTTAATTTTGGAGTCGAACAACAGGGTTACAGACAGTTTTTCACAGGCGCCCCAAGACATCGCACGTGCACACCTGTCCCTGAGGAAGAAATCAATACACACATCCACGCTGTGATAGTCCCAACAAGACAAAAACGCACACACACACAGTCACACCACAGCCAACACGGGCAGGAGATCAATAAACATCAACACACAGGTGTCACTACTGATATCTAAAGAGTGGCTAATCAATGCTCACACAGACGTACCTGAACCAATCAGCTGCTGGAGGCTCAGTTTCACTTTTATCGTCTCTTTCTCACCGATTTAATACACTTCACAGCAACACACACACACACATACAGCTCTTCTCCATCACATCCAGTCGTCTCCTCCTGTTCGTCTCCAACATGCCAGTCACATCCACACAGAGGGGATTTTAATTCATTTAGCAGGAAAAACTTAAACCAGAACAAAAAAAAAATACTTCTAACGATAGGCTGAGAAGGCCCACATATTAACAACTGAGTGGGATTGGGGGGTGGGGTATATTTAAATCATCCAATCTGATGACAAAAAAAGGCCTTCACTTCCTGTAGTAGCCAGACGGCGGCACTCTAGTCCTAACGCTGCTCGCCGAGCAGGACGAAGTCACTGTGACAGGTATGAGTGCACACACACAAATGAATGCATATTCTCTTCATTCGCTAATGCTGCAAATGTAGAGACAGTAGGTCACTAAACATATGCGCTCGCATTTACTACATGCAGTCTGTCCCCCTAAGACAAATTTTCCTCAGTCTTTGCTCTAAATTGTTGTTCAAGCCTTTTGCTTAAAGTTTCAGTCAAAAATATTAATAAAAAACTCACTATGACACTATTAAGGTTAAGCACTGAATACTTAAAAATAACCTATAAACAATGACAGATGGGGTAAACATTCTCGACCTCTAAAAAATTCAACCTCATAATTTTAGGTTTCACCTTTTTGCTCTTGATAATATTTTCCCCGTTCACAGGACAGATGCACTAAATTTGGAGAAAAAAAAACAACAGAAGACGATTTTGTACCTATTTTATATTTTACTATCTTACTTTTAAATTGTTTTAACTTTTTAATTGTCATTTTTATTGCTTGTAGATTTTATTATACGGTGACTTGGGTCATGTTAAGGTGCCATAAAACTATGCAAAGGCGTTAATATCAAAAGTGAAGTGAGAAACTTTTACTTTATAATGACAGATGGAATTATGAATAAAACAGAAAAAGATAATTCCTGATTATTTTGCTTTTATGTCAGATACAGCTGTAGGTAGAACTATGATGCCATTCATTTTGTATATGATAGAAAGTGATGGGAGTAACTCATTACTAATGTATTTACATTTTACTTTTTGTTGAAATCAAGTCATGCAAAAAACCAATATTGAATTTAAGGATATGCTACTCATTAATCGTTCAGTAACTTGTGTTTTACAACAAACTACAATAAAAAAAAGTCATAATTCAAAGCAGCGACACATTAACAAATAAAAAAAAGGCCAGAAATCAAATCTATTTCCGCTTGTTGTAAGTCACTTTAAGCTTTTTTTAAATTCATTACAACTTAAATTACTAAAACAAAATAAATGCCCTGTTAGGTTTCATGGATCCACTTTAATTTTAATTATAATTTTTGTGTTCCACATAAATGTTTTTAGTCCTGCAGTCTTGCTGTAGGCTGTGTGGAATAATCTTAACTTGAACTTTTTAGCTATTAGTTTTAAACTTCTATTGGGCTCTTTTTTTTTCCAAACTAGAAATTTGCAAACTGACAAAAGGTGAAAGTTGTCCTATAATTGTTAATCTGCTGCTTTCTTTCTTTAAACCAAAAATGTACTATATTATTTCTGGTCTTTTTTACAACATGTCACCACCCCAGAATTAGATTTTTCCTTTTATGTTATGTTCTGTTCTTCTGCAGGTTTTAGAAAGAAATCAACTTAAAAGTAATGAATGACAACTCTGAAACAGTAAGTACTTTTTAGTAACAATGAGAAGTTATCCGTAATGCACTTCAGTAGTTTGCTTAAAATGGATGATAAATTGTGACAGACTGTTAGTATTAGACGTTTTCTGTATGAATAAACTGCATTTAGATTTAGATTTTTTTTTAAAATCTGTTGCCTTTCTCATTTTTGTAATTTCAGTCCAACTATTTGATATATTTAAACTTAATTTTTTGTAGCCTGAGTGAAAAAATTGCCCAAAAATGTGCTCTTTAGCAAAACAAAAGCACAAAAAATATTAAAGATACAATACAGAAAGAGGGAAGAGTCCAAACTCATTTGACGTACTGATGAAAAGGTTATAGATATCTTATTACTCCCATTTGTCGCTCTATATCTTTGTAGAAGTGAGCATGTTTGTGTGTGTCCATGTGTGTCAGTATCGTACTTTCTCAGTAAATGCCCCAGGGCATTGTGGTCTATACTGCGCGGCTGGGAGGAGTTTGTTAGTGGAAAACCAGGTGCAAACAGACAACACATACACTGACGGAAGATAACCGAACGCAGCGCGCACACACACACACACACACACACCTTCAAACGAAGGATAAATGGACCCAGTAGCAGGGAGGTCTGACAGAATGCCTTTTCACACCTGGCTGAGCCCAGCGGAAGGTGACAGAGTCACATCTACCAAACACACACACAATCACACTCACACACACTCACATTGGGGAGTTCAGGGTCATAAGCAGCATCATGAATAAAATGAGAGCCTCTAAAACAGAAGGAGCCCTGCGTTTGCCTGTGTGGAGGTGTATTTGTTTAAGTGAGGTTGTGTTTATGTGGGCTGTTGGTCCCTAACCCCCATGCCAGTTTGGATCTGTAACGACCTTCTGTTCCCAGCACTTAAATGGCTTAAATACTTCAATTAGACCTGGGTCACAATCCTCCACCCGTTAAAGCATACTGTCAAGCACAAACACACACAGAAACACAGGAACAGAAATGGTTTCATCAGCCTGCAAGGTGACAGGACTCTTCTGTTGGCTTCCTCTTGTTTGTGGCCCAAAATAAGAAAACTCTAAATGTCAAAACAAAAGTGTTTTCATCACTTATTGCACCGTGTATTTTCTTTTCTCAGTGTAGAGTTGCTCAGGTAAGTCAAGGATCATTAACTGTATGCATGGACATTTTGTCTAAACTTGTCTTTTAGTCAGATTCATATATGTTGAATATCACGTTCACTCTCTCACCGATTTTTTTCAGTACAATTTTAGATTTTTTTTCTCTCGTCTTGCATCCTGATTGGCTGTTGACCTTGTAAACCAACCTCCTCTGTGCCTAACTCCTGTACAGAATACGTTTAGCTCATCAAATCAAAAATTAGAGTCCCATTAGTTGTCACACACCAACAGTAAGAGTGTAAAATTTATTCTTCACATTTGAGCCATCCCATGGGGGAGCGGTGAGCTGCAGACACAGCCGTGCTCAGGAACCATTTGGTTGTTCAACCCCCTTAATGCTGAGTGTCAAGCAGGGAGGCACTGGGTCCCATTTTTTGAGTCCTTGGTACGACTCTGCCTGGATTTGAACTCGCAACCTTTCAGTCTCAGGGCGGACACTCTACCACAAGGCCACTGCGCTGGTAAATCTTTATATCTTTATAAATCTTCTATAACGAGCAGATCTTTGTTTTCATTCGACTAAACTGGACTTATTTTTCCATAAAGGTTTGATCTTTTAGAGTTTAAGCAAAAGAAAAAAGTGTGAACATTTTAATGTCTGAGAAAAATGTATTAAGTGTGTACTGAGGGGCATTCCAGCCTTAAAACATCTATGATCTTACTTCACTAATTTCACTTATCGTTGGTTATATTTAGAACTTATCCCCCACGATAAATGAAGGAACAGTGAATAGGGAAGTTCTTTAGTTGTCCAAATCATCACTCTTCCACCACTATGGTTAATAAGTTGTACTGGGTTTGTTGTGATACACTGAGGTTGTAGAAATTGCAGTATGATCATACTGTTCCACTTTGGTCGAATCTGTCCAAAAGTCTGAGCTAGTGCTGCGTGGATCGATCCAAAATATCCATAGTATCGATTTCAAGTTGGTATCAGTATCGGATCGATACCAGGCTGCAGATATCGATATTTGCACTCTTGTTTGAAACTTTTCTGTATCAGCACAAAGTTCATAGTTCATAGTACATCATAGTTACTTGTTTCTTTTGGTTTGACGATGGTTTTGGTTTGACGATGGTTTTGCATTCAGTTCTTCACTTTTTATTTACTTTTAAGAAGTTTTTATTTTAATAAACTATTTTGCATTTAATTGAAAATATTGTCCTTATTCTATATTTTTATGGTTATCAAGTAATTTTAAAAAAGAGAAACTTACAAAAAAAAACAATCATGGCGATTAAAAGCAATTGAGATTTTGAGGTTAATGTCATCAATATTGGTATTGATCTCTGCGATATTGAGCAGTATCATATCGGCATCGGGTTGAAACCCAAATGCTCAGCTCTAGTCTGAGCCAAAGAAGACATGGTTCTAAGGTTTAAACCAGCAGGAATAAACTGTCAAACGCTTTAAAGTTAGTTATTTACTATCCATTTTCCTCCACAGATGTGAAGATCCACCTGTGGGGTGAAGGACACCCACTCTGGAGAATTCTGGTCACCAAACATGAGCGTTTTCCTCTCAAAGACAATTTTATAATCATCTATCAACAAATACTGCCTCTCCTTAAGCCACTGTTACTGACTTTCCCATTTGGCAAACTAGCACCATGCGTAATTTATAGAGTTTATTTATCACAATAGGGTAAGAATTCCTTAATTTTTAATTGTTGTGTTAGCAGTTTGTACTCTGTTCTCTTCCTGCATTTTTGTATGACTTTTTAAATCATGTTTATCTTTGTCAACAAAGAAAGCGTCCTTCTTTCCTGCAGAACAGCCTCTTCCAGTATAGAAAGATGTTTTTTTATGACTGTTGCGTCCACAGCAAAAATGAAACAGCCATCCTCTCCACCAACATCTCCCCTGGAACTTCTGTCCTGCTCACTTCTCTTTCCTCCTCATCTCTTCATCTCTCCCACAGTGCGAGCCCAACGCTAACGATGCTGCCTTTTCATTAGACAGCCCCTGCTAATTAATCTCCATAGAGGAGAGTGACAGACCCCCGCCAACACACAGACACAAAACTACACGGCGAGATATATGCAAACACACACTCTTCTTCGCTCTTTCTCACTCCCCTCTTCCCACGTGGTGTTGGCAGCCCATTTCATGCTTTATCACGTCTTTTAATTGACAAACAAGCTGCTCTTTTCTCTTAGGCTGAGGTCTATATCACCCCCTTGCTCAGATGCGCGCACACACATATGCAAAAGAAGCCAGGAAAAATAGTTGTATTTTTACATTTTGGATAAACACACACACACAAGCACACACAACTAAGCAATTGGCTCCCTGCTGACATGGGGCCCAGGTGACTGTCAAGCAGACTTCTAGTCACTGACATTGCTTAAGCACACACACACCACATGGAGCCACCAACGTCACATCTGCACTTTCAAAGGGAAAAAAAATCCTTATTGGGACATGGTTCAACACATTTTTGTCAAAACCTTAATCTTCCAGAATGTTTTTTTTCCTCCAACATGCTCCTCGTTTGCTGCAGGGCAAAGCCAATACTTATCACTACGGACTCATTGATTTTAAGTCACTAGCTACGTTTACATGGCCTCAAGTAATCGGAATAAACGCCTGATCAGAACAGAAATGCGTCATGTAAACAAGCCGTTCAGAATACTCTGGCCCGTTCAGACTCTTTCGGATCAAATTTCTTTCCGATCAAGACAGGAGGGTTATACCGATTGTTGATCCGATCCAGCTGCATGAACACACACGTTCCGATTGTGTGTCATTACTGCGCTGGATTTTACGTCATGCATAGAGGGTATGGCAGTCTCAGGAGCATGAACAGAACCGATCAGCTGCTCTCCGCGACAAACTCTTTTCTTTGAGTAGAAAAGCCAGATTCACAGCTTTCATGTGTGAGCGCACACACGCGTGTGCGCCGGGCGCTTTGTTACGTTGTGAGCTTCGGACTGCACTCCGTCCGGCTGATCTGCGTGAGAGACCCGCCGGATTCAGGAGAACCATGTTTCCCGGGAGAACCGTCTCTCCGAGTGGCTTCAGGACTGTATGACCCGGCGGAGACAGCTTTTAAATGCGGAAATGCCGCTCCGCGCACCGAACAGTCCTGAGAAACCGTGTAAAAATCACATAAATTCATATTTCCAATCACATCCAAACAGAATAAAGACTGATCTTATTCCCACATATTTACGTGCAGGCAATATGCACATTTCCCGCATGGATTTAGAAAATTATGAGCGAACAGGCTCTTAAAAATATGATTAATAAATAATGAAAGCACGTTCAGAGTATCATCTCGCTCTATACATGATCTTTGTTTGTTTACAACGGAACTCATTTCTTCTTTTACAACTATTTCCGGTATTTTAGACAGTTCTGCGCATGTCAACATGATTTATTCTGATCAACCGTGTGGTGCATGGAAATGTTTGTTACAATCGGATGAAGTTTTTCAGGGTCCATGTGCACAGTTCTATTCTAATCTGATCTTTGATCTGATCAAGGACATTTTGCACATGTAAACACAGCTACTGTCTGGTGCTTTTTCTCTCTCTAAAATGTTCAACTATGCTTTATACTGTTGCCATTTTCACTTGGTGTTAAATAAAGGTAAATGATGGTCACAAAACCAAAAGTGCTATAAAAATACTGTAGGTTAAAGAGTTTGATATAGTTCACTTCAGGAAAAGAAGAAAAGCCTTTTAGATTTTTGAGAGATTTTTTTCATAGTTGAGGTTTAAAAGTTGACATTCTCATCATTTTTGTTCATTTTTGAGAACAGTTATAACAACTGGAATTTATATTGTGTTAAATTCAGAGAAGAACCAACTTTTGCTTCCAATATGCTGGACAATACTTTTACTAGAAATATTTAGGAATTTAAAAAAACTAAATCAACACTTATGGAAATGTTTGAAGATCTCATTCAAAAGGATAGAATATTTTTGGATTAAACTCTCTTGTTTTGCATTTGATGGTGGTGACAAAAGAGAATAGGCATTACCAAGTTGAAAATTGTAATGTTTTTCTTGGGTTATTTCATGAAACCGTAACTCAAGACAATACTTGTACTCTTGTTTTCTTCTTGAGAGACATCACCATAATGAAAGAGGTTTTCTTAAAAAAATAGCAATCACCAAAACTGCTATTGTTATTTCAACTTTCAACAAACTATTCTTCATCTGTAATTCATTTCCTGTCTAAAGGCTAATACAAAGCCAGAGTGAGATCAAACCATAAAGAAGTGAGCTACTGTACTCACTGTATGATGGTACTGCCTCCAGATCTCCGGACAGCCCTGTAACAGGAAGATAAAGGAAAGAAAGAACTTAAGTTAATAAAAATACAAACAATTCAAATAAAACAATATTGTATGTTTTTTTCACACTTTGCAGAAGGAAATCAGTCACCAACATAGGCACTGTCCTCTTCTTTATGTGAGGTACTGGAAGGGACGCCTTTTTAAGCCCTTAAGTGTATAATTTGTGTTTTACTTGTATATTAATTCAATGTAATATATTCTATATGTCTTGTGTTTTTTATTTGGACCTCGAGTCTGAAATTAAATTATTTTTTATTCTATTTCAAAGCACATTTTTTCCAAAGTAAAGAGAGCAGTTGTGAAAAATATAGAAGATAAAAGTGAAGGCCACTAGAGGCTAAAAAATATTTAATTTTCCTTTTTCAAACTCCTGCTGTATCACACAAAGAATCTTGTTCTGTGGAAACAAAGTGTAAAACAAACAAATTGAATAAGACATCTAACTACAGTGCTTTTTAGTTCCAAAGGAGTTCATATTTTGATCCTAAAACTAGAGGTGTAAGAAAATATCGATTCAGTGAAAAATTGCAATACTTTATTTGGCTATATTTGTATTGATTCAAAATACTGCCAAGGTGATATTTAACTGATTATTTAAAAGCAAACATGTAGTTCAGTGTAGTTAGTTCTGTTTTCTACTTAAATATTTCCTAAATTACCAAAAAAGAAAAATCCCATACATGTGCTTGGGTAAAAGCAACATTTTTGAGATATAGTTGCAGTGATCAATAATATGCATTTAACAGTTTTACTCAAGTGAAAAATGTTTTAGTATTCAGATAATTATTGAGTCATAATTAAAGATGAGTGAAACACTGTCTGGTACTGTTTACAGGATAACAGTTGTTTCCAAACAATTATTAATTTAATCTTAATTAGTTATTTTTAAAAACATAAGGTTTCATCTGATGAGCCCCATGACTTCAAATAACATATCTGTAATGTAGTCATGGTTATTTTCTATTACTAAAACATAACCATAGATGTACAACTGAAAGTGATTAAATGAGCAACTCAGCTATTCTATTTATTTATTAACAAATATATTTTTGTGTTTCAAGTTAACAAGAATTTATATTAGTCTTCATTTATAGAAAGACAAACAAAGTTTTTACTGGAAATGTAATTAATTTTTATTCAAATTGAAACAAATTATAAATTTGAATCTGAAGGGATTCAGTAT
>NC_050512.1:20434211-20437635 GCF_002922805.2 Oryzias melastigma
AGTTGAACCCCAAATCAACCAAAGGCATGTACTTGCATGTTGGTCTTCTATCTTGATAGGGACCCAAAGTGCTTTACAACCACAGTTCAGTTTGCACATGCAAGTGTAAATTCACACAGCAGGGCTCTAACCAAACTACCGGCAAGAATAGGAGGTTAAAGGGCCAATACCATGCTTTTCTAAAGTCTTTCAAAGTAAACTATATCCTTATTTATGATCATATTTTAACTTTGGCACACTAAAGAACATTTTTTTAAGATATACAAGTTATTTTCGTGAGTTTTTTTTCCCTACTCATGACATCAACCTTGAACCGGCCTCGTGCCTGTGTTTTGCCCACATAAACAGACTTGCAAAGATGGATGTACATATCAAATAACTGCCTTTAGTAGCAGCTCAGGAGCGAAGCTACCGGCTGAGCACTGTTAGCTTTGCTGAGAAATTGGGCGTTTATGTTAGCTTGGAGGTAGTTCCGGCAGCGCAGACTCTTTCTGAAAGGAGTTCTCACTTTGTGACATCAGCTCATGAGAACCCGCTTGTTTTCGTGGGGTGGGAGGGGCTGGTGCTCAGAGCACAGGTTTTTAGAGGATTACTTAAAAATGTGTGAATGGATCAAAATACCGCTTTGTGGTAATTTATAGTGAAGAATGAACAGTATAATAAGCTCAAAAATTAGATTTTGCATGGTATCGGCCCTTTAGGTGTCTGGCTCAAGGAAACCTTGACATCACATTGGCGGGCAAAGTGAGAACCAAGACTGCAACTTTCCGCACAGAGGTCTACATCTCCACCTCTAATGGCAGACGGCCGTTAAAAGTTTAGAAAAAAGTTCCATTTCAAAACCAAAACCAACTCGTGGACACTAACTCAAACCATTTTGGGCTTTTTTTTCCCCACTCGTTCACAACCTAACAAAAAGAATTCAGTAAGAGTCAGGCCTGATAAGTTCCTCACAATAACCAAACCAATAAGGAAGCCTAAACCTTGAGGGAATGGTTTTGTTTCCGGCAAGACAAGGACAAACACATTTACACACTGAAACTGACACAGTGGCAACATCTGTATGAGAGTGGCACTAACAGCACCCTGAGGGAGAGCGCTGTATTCTCCTCAGACCCAAAGAACTGTAACTGACATCCAGAAATCCCAGCATACACACAGACACGTGTACTCAGCATAAATTATGCCCTGATAGCAATGACCCACACAGACTGGCACACCCACATGTCGACCTCCTGCGATTAGCTGCTTGACAGTCTTTAGCCTTTGGACAAACATACAGCCTTGAGCCATAATCAAATATTACGCTCTCCTTCTAACCCGGCTTCCTTCTTTTTCTTATTCTCTCCATCCAGCCCTCTTATCACTATTCAGCTCAGCCCTCCTTCCTTTGCTTTCTCTCCTTGTTTTCTAAACCCCACCCTGGCCCCCCCACCCCGGGTGAGCGGCTGCAAAGGGAGGTTATCACCTCTCTCCCCTGTCAAACAAATTAAAATGGCTGGTGTTTGGATGAAGCTTCATTTTGCCACGACCTTCACCTCTAAAAACACACATGCACACGAATGCACAAACTCTGGCAGTCCGGCGCTGTTGCTTGCAGGTAGCCGGTGCTGTGAATTTTGGGAAATAACTTTGGAGTGATCCTTTTGGGAAGCCAAAATCCTCTTACTTCATTTTGGTCAATTTGCAAACTGTTATCTATTTTTGGATGGATGTTGAAAATACACGCAGCAATGTGACCTGGAGATCCTTCATTTTAAAGACCCAATCCAATAAAAATACGTTTTTGGTGTTTTTAACATGTTCTTGGGGCATTTTCTCATGATGGAGGACATTTATAAATTTAAATAAAATTAAACTTAAATTAATAATGAGTATTTCTTCATTTAAATCCTTGTGAATCAGGAGGAGTCGCAAAAATGAATTTTGGGAAAAGCTTGTAACTTTGATGTAGGTCCTATAACGGCAAGCCACAAGCTTCAAGCCACAAGCTTCCTGCTCTGCTCCATTCTGATGTAGAGCGGGACTTTGTTAAGAAAATTCTTTTTCAAAGAGTGACATAAGAGTTTTGCTCCTCTTAACAACAATAAAGCATTATGTTTGAAATTATGTGGCACCGTTTTCTCCAACAAGCTAGTGTGTTTTAGCAAGTATGAAGCCAAAAGAAATATAGAAAAACTTTACCAGGATAAACACCGAAAGTATTTACAACTATAGTCTATGGTGGAAAAAGATAAATACAGTGAAACTGAAAAACTATTTATTTGGAAAGTTTCAAATAAGAATAAGCCAAAAAAAAGGGACTTAACCTGAAAGTTATTTTCCTGATTTCCAATCACACTTGGGATTGAATCAGTTTGAAAAACTACAGCCACTGGAGCCAAGTCAGCTTTTTGGAGAAGTCTGGAATCATTCCAGCATAAAATAGCCACATTCTAAGACAGAAATAAATGTACTTACAGTTTGGTTCTAATTTGTTTTCCTTCTTTCTCAATCTAATATCTGTGACAGTTGTAAATGTAGGTGCCTTTTCATATAAATTGTGCATTGGCAGGTTGGTTTTGGCCTATGATTGACAGGTTTCATTCAAGCTATCAGCTGTAAAGCAAGTTTACAACCATCAGGTTTTTTTGTCTCTTCTCATTTTCCAAAAGGCTTGTGTTTGATCATGTCAGAGCTGACGAAATCCTCAGTGTGTCATGTTAGGTCTACATTTGCCAACTATTTACTCATATCTGTTACACAGAGGTACACATTTCTCATTTTAGAACTTTTTTGTCAAATCTAACAATATGGCTGTAAGCAAATTTCCTGTTTATTAACACCCACTAAGATATATTTGATTCATGCTTTTGCTTACCTTCCTAAACCTGTAAATGACTTAAACTTTAGTAACATAAAATTAGATCTACAGTTGCAAGAGAAAGTATGTGAAATTAATGTTTTCATGGAACACAATCTTGTGTCCAGTTTATGGTACTTGTATAGCACTTTTCTACCTTCTTCAAAGGCCCAAAGCGCTTTACAGTCACAGACGCATTCACACACATTCACACACTGATGGTGGCTTCGCTGCCGAGCACTGGCACCAACCTTCCTTCAGAGGCAATTATGTATAAAACCAAGTAATTCCAAAGAGTTCACATATTTTCTCTTGCAGCTGTATATGTCTAAATGCTCTGTTCTTCTTTATTTACATATGTTTAATATTATAATTCAAAAATTGTAACTAAATTCATTTAAGTTTAAAAAAAGAATATCGAATTATGTAAAAAAAAAATTGTATAATTAAAGCAAAACATAGATAATCTTTCTACTAAGACACAAAACTAGTATCAATTAAAGCCGCAAGCGGCGTTGGATGGCCCGCAGTCGCTACCCGCCCTCACCCTCGCCGGCCTCACCCTCGCCGCCCTCTCCCTCG
>NC_050512.1:20438978-20443236 GCF_002922805.2 Oryzias melastigma
TAGGGACACTTAGCCAGTCTGCTCATTGGTCATGCTGTTGACCAAGCCCATTAACACACCAACCAGCAGACCACAACCTGGGAGGGGGAAAAAAAAAGCACCCTCTCCCAAAATGATGCTTATGTTTGACACTGAGACTGGAGGGATGGATTACATTGACCATAGTGAAGCACAACACTGGACAATGGTGAGGCTGGGCGGGAGTTTTCTGGTTCAGTGTTAGAGTTTTCAAACTTCACAAATATATTCAGGTTATCTTTCTAGTTATGTTTTCTTATGGCTTTCCATTCAGTGGGATTCAACACATTTAAAGCATAAAGGATGGAAGGAAAGCGAAAACAAGAACAAGTAAAATACGTTAGCCACAAGGTTATAGGGTGTAGAGCAGGAAATCAAAAAGAGGTATTCAAATAAAGATGACTGTTTGAGAAACTGGCATATAGCAGAAGAATTAGGGTATTGTGGTGATTATGAAGGATGTAGAACAAGGAGTCAATTGTGCGTTTTTACAGATTTATGGAGGCTTTTGCTAAAGCAGGCTATTGTCAATCTAACAAGATCTTTAAGATTTAAAGCTGCCACTGTATTTTTGCTGTAGGATAAGGATTTATTGAAAAGGTTTTTTTAAAGCTTCTACCATTGTGTACATCATGCTTGATGAGACAGTCAGACAGATGGTGCGACTGTGCCACACTTGATAATGAAAATCCTTCAATATATGTTATTAATATGACAGCCACACATTCTGACTCAGGAAGGGAAAAATGTATGAATCAAATATGAATGAATGTCACCAACATGCTCTATATTTGTGGCGTGTGAAAAGAAAAAAAAAATCATCTTTAGAATCTTTGCAAAATAAAAACATGCTCCTGCATTGCAATCTTATCCAAGTATTACAACAAGTTAAACAGTGTTGCTGATTGCTAGTGAGAAAAAGTCTGATAGGTTTTATACAGGTTGGATTAGGGATTGATTTATGAATCTAAACAACACAATAACTATGAGTTTGTTTCCTTCAAGAAAAATCATAATCCAACACAATGTTAGCACAAAATATTTGTTCCTTTAAAACCCTTAGTGTTACTCGTGCTTAATTCACATCTAACAAACAATGTGAAACCTCTGAGCACAAAACTGTACAATGCAAAAGTTTAAGTAAGGGTAGCAGTTTCTTTTCACTGAATTTGGTTGGAAAGCAATTGAGTAGTAGTAGTGATGGAAATTTGCCAAATTGTACCCTGAAAGTTTAATATTCAGTCAGTATTTTATTTTTGAGGCTTTACTGGCAAGAGGCTCTCAAAAAAAATATTTGTCAAAGCTGATGCTTTCTTTATTTAGCTAATTACATTTGCTTATACTTCGATTAGTCTTTATTATAAGTTTAATACATTTGTTAATTGTCACATTCAGATCCATGCAGAGAAAACACAGTCTTCAAAGAGTTACACAGAATGACAGACTCTTCAGAATTACTGATAAGTCAAGGCCATGCGTTTCAGTGGCTGCAGAAATTTAGGTTTGGGCATATACAAAAAGTGGTAATCACAAGTTATTAGCTCTCATCTTGTCAGATTGCCCTTACGAATAAATGAAAGAAGAGCAGTCGAGAAGTCGTTCATCTTCTATCCTGACACATCCAGCTGTCTGCAGATTAACGGAAAGCAGTGTGTCTATCAAAGAGACTTAAGCTTGTCTGTTTGGTTGTCCTCATTTACAACTTTGAAGTATGGATTATTTTTTAACTAACACTTCAATGGCAAATGATTTAGTCAAAAACAGCGACATTTGGGGAAATAATCTAAAGTAAGAAGGATCTTTCTGCTGTCAATCTCCTCCGGCTTCTTGATTGTTTGAGAGGTCACCAGATAGCTGTGACACAATTTAAAATCAAGACATACAAGAAATATAGAGGTTCACCATTCACTGTCTCACAGATTTTTCAATACACAACAGTGTGTTCTATGATTGGCCGTTGACCTTGCCAATCAATCTCCTCCGTGCTGTGTCCCTGTACTGTGTACAATTTGCCAAATCTGCATAAATCTTTAACACAAGCAGATCTTAATTTTTAATCTATAATACTGCAGTTATTTTTTAACAAAGGTTTGAAGTTTGACAGTTTAAACAATAGAAACAAGTATGAAAATGATCATGTCTTAGAAAAGTGCATTCAGTGTTTAGTGAGGAGTTTGAGACTAAAACATCTATAATCCTACTTTGCCAATTTGACCTATCGTGTGTGTTTTAACTTAACTCCTGCAATAAAAGAGGTAACACAATAAATATCCATTATTGCATTAGTTATGTTAGTTTACCAAACAATTACATCGATTTCCAGCAAATTTTGTAACTACTTATGCTAGTGAGAAATTCCCTACCCACAATCTACTAGTTACAAACCCACTACAAAGCACCCTGGGCATCAACCAGTAGTACATTTAACGGTAAAAAGACATACAACCTGTGTGACATATGAACACACTTTGGTTCTATCCATTTATTTTGGCAAACAGTCTCTAGCGGAGTGAGAACCGTACGTGGCTTGTAACCAGCTGGTTGCTTCTGTCACAGTCCGGTTGCGTCAAGACCATCCAATGAAAAACTGAATAAGTAAGTCATAAATCGTCATATGAAATTCTTCGCTGTGGTGACTTTTATTTTAAATGCAGAGCAGCCAAAAAAAGGAGTATCTGACATAGGATTAGTGTGATGAAATCAAAAGCTTTGTTAATCGTTACTTTGATTCTTCATTAAGGGGACAAAGAAACTGAAGGCCGTATTGATCTTGCTTTATGAGCATCCAAAATATTTCAACAGTCCATCCTTAATTATCTGATATCCAAGCCTTCCGATACGAGTGACATGCATACCACCCCCCACCCCACCTCCTCTGCCTGTGCCGCCCCTTCCCCTCTCCTGCACCCCCTTCCACGCCACGCTGGCAGCAAGGGCAGGGCAGGTGGCCAAGCCCGTCAGTCAAAGAACCATCGCCAAGCGGCATCACCACAGACACCAATTACCACACAGCAGGGGCGCGGCCTGGCAACCGCATGGCAACCACATGGTCCAATCAGGGTACACAACAACAGGGAGCAAAGAATGCCAAGAAAAGTAAACGAAGCAATGTGTGTGTATGTGCACGAGCATGTTGGAGCTATCCAAATCTAAGCCAGTACAAATCAGAGAGCTAACAGAAGGCAGGTAGTCACTGTGTCCTTTTAATATCCGTTTGCTTTGTTCAGTGTTGTGTTTCAGTTCTAACAAAACACATCTTAATCATTCTGCGGATAATTTATCATCGACCAACTCAAACGTGATGTATGTGGAAGAGTTTTTTTACTTTAAATATGTTTAAATGTGATGGTATGTGACATTTTTGCACTTGCAAAAAGGTATAAACAGAAGTCACAAAGTCCCTAATATTAGATAAGTGGCTTTAAGCTTCCCGTTAACCCTCATTTTGTGTTCGTGTCAAAATTGAACAATTTTCAAGAGGGAAAACCGGTCAATTTTGACCTGAACACAACATAAGGGTTAGAAAAAATGTAATAAAAAATAATTTTTAGTTTTAGAAAAAAAAACACGATCAGTTTTGTTGCATTAACTCTTTGGTCTGAAAGGTTAATAAGCATACTGACCAATTCAACAGGTTTCAGTGTATCTAATCTGGAATTTTTTTTTAAACAATTCATTTATTTAACCACAAGAAATTATATTGCAGTGTAGAATATGCAACTATGTCAACAAAATAAAAGAGTTTCTAACAAATGCTGGGAAATTTCTCAAATGAGGGACATTTTTTAAAAATTGGACATTTTTTTTACAATTTTGTTTTTATTACAAAACGGACTAATGTTTCTATAATGTAGTCATTTTGGGGGGAGTTACTTATTATTATGGACACTGTAAGATGAGGGATAGAGTGAGAAAGTTAGGACATACAATTTTAGCCTTTTTCTGTAGAAAGTGACCTCAGATCCAACTTTTGATTGAGTGTATAATCTGATGTATAAAGTAAAATGATGGAAAAGCATAAATAAATTTGGAAGAAACCCAAATATTTTAAAAATGTGAGTAAAAGAGAATTAAATGATTGATTCTGCACTGAAAATGTTGAAAAACTGATTTCATAAAAAAAAAAAAAATCTAACCGATTCAACATAGATCAGTTTACTTGGTTATGGCACGTTGAATCAAATTTTTGGGGTATCATTGGCTTCACATTTTACATTTTATTCCAAAAACCTCCAAGTAG
>NC_050512.1:20443250-20456680 GCF_002922805.2 Oryzias melastigma
AAAAAAAAAAAAAAAACTCAGAAAGTGTTGACATTTTATCACCAAAGTCATACTTGTTTACAGAACCACAAAATGCCTCTAATAAAAACTGACCAAATTATTCATGGAGTCTCCTTTGTCTTCTGCAGTGAAGCACACAAACACTCATCGTCTGTGAGGGGCAAATATATTTTAATAAAACCACTGAGTTGCAACCTCAATTTCATTTTGATGAATTTCCTCCTGCGGGAGTGAGCCAGGCAGAGGGCGGGAGGGCAGAAAGGCGGGAGTAGGAAGCCGGGTGATGAGGGGGGGGAGCAGATAGAATTTTCATGATTGTTATTTTTGTTATTATACAGAATGGGGGTGTGGGAGGATAGATAAATGGTGTTGGTTAATGTGAAACATTTTTGCCGAACGCTCCATTATCGGGCAGGTTGGGCACGTCGAGGGGGTTATTTTTCCGAGGGATCTTTGGCCCTGGTAATTAAGCTCCATTCACCACGTCCTGTTCCCCAAATTAAAAATTTGTCATTAAGTGGAATTTACCATAATGCCTTTTTATCTGCCGGCGCTTCAGCTTGTGTGAACGTGTGAGCGGGATGGAAACGAAGGAGGGGCAACACGAGAGGACAGCCAACACACTGTGAAAACATGCTCACAAAACACACACACAAACTCTCACTCACACTTGGGGGAAAACGGCAAATTGAAAAACTAAAATAATCCTGGACAGCGGCACAAGTTTGTGTGATCAGACACACACGTACATAATCGTGCGCAAACACAACTACCCTTCAATCCTAGAAATCCACTGCCTTTGGCACAATTAATTAATGGTGCTTTAAAGTTTTAATTTAGATTTGTCTTTTCTTTTTCCTTCTCCTTCTCCTAATGTATGCTACATCACCTTCTCCGTCACACACATACGAACCCTCACAAAGACTCAGTCCGTGTGTTTACGAACTTTTTTCCAGGGAGATAGCCCTCATAAGCAAGGTACAAGCCAATAATGATTGAATGGAAGAATCTTTGTCTCTGTAGGCTTTATAAACAATACAATTATTAGTCTTTAATTAGAGCAGCTCCTCTGTGGGACAGGGGACAGACAAAGAACAATAGAGGATTAGAAGAGGAGCTCCTAATATGGCTCTTTTATCACTCCATTCAAATACAGCTCATAAATGCATCCTGCTGGCTTTTTTTTTTGTGCACCTGACAGTCGATTGGATGGCAGGTTAAACCAAAGAGAACAAAATCTTAACATGTTTGTACTCCTTTCTCTGCAGTTTTGTTAAAATAATCTAAATTAAAGGCATCATAAAGAAGAAAATATAATCATTAGCTCATTTTTTTTAATCATACCATTTTTTTTATACTGAACTGCTGTACAGGGATGGGAATAACTGTCAAACTACAGAATTAGGTCAAAAATTCACAACTTGGTTAAATCTGAAAATTTTCCATTTCAAAACCAATTTATTTGTTTTTTAAAAATATTATTTTAGTTATGGATTCATATTGAAGGTAAGATCTTTTTGTTATAGTAATCCAAATTCTTACACCAAAACTAATCAAAAATATGTTTTTGCTTGGAAAAAGTATGTTAGGAGTTGCTTTAATATATATATATTATTTGAGCTTTGTAAATGTCTCATTTTTCTAACAATAATTGATCCAAATTGGTTAATCAATGATTTTAAACCCAGCCATACTAAGTCATTCCCAGGACACAAAGTATTAAAGACTAGGAAAAACATATATTTTATAAAATGAATGGAAAATAAAAACTATCGTTCAGTTCTGGACAACTACAACACCAAAATAAATTGGTAGGAAACAAATTCAACAATTCCTCAGTTTTGACATTGCAACCATTAGATTAAAGATGGAAAAAACAACAATTGCATTAAATTACTAAGACCTTTATAAGTCAAGACATAGAGTTTAGTGTGAGGATGATAACAAACATGAGTCACGTCGCTTTGACCCCAAGAATGTAACAAAAAAGAGTGAGAATAGGGGGAAAAAAAGGCTAAAGAAATAAAAATTTGAGAGCTCACTTTGTAAGCTAATAAATACAAACAGATAAATCTCTATAAGATTGAGATCGAGTCCTAAAGATTTACATATGCCATATCTCTTTGCAAGCCATCAGAGATGCATACAAAGACCCTAAATGAACAGGAGGGGGATTAGGAGTTGGGGAGCAGAAGAAACGTAGAAAAGAGGTTAAACAGGAAGCAGGAGGAAATAAGTCAAGAGGATGAGAGTGGACAGATGGCAGAGGTTATGCCTGGTTGAAACAGCAACACCGGAGGAGGGTTTTGTGTGTGCGTAAGTGGGAGAATGACGTTTGCGTTCCAGATGTCAAAAGCACATCAAACTCATTTCTGTCAATCGATAGCATATTTCCTTTAACACCAAACCCCTTGCCCTGCAGAATTAAGTAAATATAGGCTAAGGAGTGTATTCTGAGATGAACAAAATAATTGTACCTCGCAGCAGTTGACTGACAGATAAAGTCCAGCTGAGGTAAACTACATAACCGACTGAATGACATCATGCTGTCAAAGCCTCTAAATGTATGTCAACAGTGCAGGAAGGAAACTGCAGGAGATGCAGGCGGAGGGATGGGGCGTCTTATTTAGTGTCGTTTAATTTGCTGCTCTCCTTTCCATCCATCCCTCGGCTTTTCTGACAGGTAATAAAAAGCAGGAGCTTTACTGACAAGCCCATTTGAATTTGGATTGAATAATATGACGGTGGGGTTTCCCACAGAAAGCTCTGTCCAAGCGTGCAAGGGAGCACCGAGACTGAAGACAGTAGCAGCTCCAGCGCTTGGAACTGCCAGTCTGTTTGTGTGCACTCAGCACTGCGCGCACAAACACACACTTGCTGGCATAATGGTAGCTAATGCAACTACTATAATGAATTCCTGCAACTACCCACCATGCCAATCCAATATGCTTCCCCTTCACATCTGGGCCCAGCCTCCCCACTCATTTCCTTTCCCACTCATTCTCCCTTCCTCTCCGAAAAGCCCTCCATCCCAACTCTTCCTCCTGTTCTCACCTCCCTTACCTCCAGCACCACCTCCTGCTCTCCAAAGCTGCTGAAATCCCATTCCCCATGGGGCAGGCTAAATTGAATTGGCGTGTTTATATGAACAACAGGAGCGCTGCTTTAATATACCTTTGAGTTTATGCCTAATGCCTCCCTGCTCATACGGCAGGAACTCCAACCCTCACCTAACACACACACACTGCTTTTGTGGAAGTCAAAAGAGACAGAACGGCAAGGGATAAGGGTAAAGAGATTGTGCTTGTTTTTGTAAACCGGAGCGAGACGGAAAAAGTAGCAAGTCTGTTAATATATCCTAAAGACTACATGTATATTTGTTCCACAGCTCCACTTTTACAGGATCATGATCTCATCCGTCTCCAAGTTGAATGTTGATGAGACAAAAAAAAAGTCTGGAAGATGTATATATTTTTTAGATTAGTAAGTAATGCTGAATAAATATCCGGCATATCGGTGGAGGGAGTCGGTCATGCATGTCGACTTGCAAACATCCTCCATTTTCTCTTCATCTCCCCCTTTTTTTCTCCCCTTTCTCTGTTCTCCCTCTTGTCCCCGTTCTCTTTTGGCCCGGTGTCAGCCTACAAAAGGCTTGCAGTACAAAGGCAAGAAACAGGTCTGAGACACTCAACCCAATTACTATTGATCCGTCTGCACTCAAGAGGACAGAAATGTGCTCACCTGCATGCCCACACACAGCCAAACAAACACGCACAGGCTGATCTCTCTCCATATAACAAGTCCTGTAAGGTTACCAAGAGTTATTTGGCTTCAACTGAATTTTCACACTCTCTTCCAAGAAAAAAAAAGAAAGAAAAGCCTAAAACTGGGTAAAACTGGGTAAGAGAGACTCTAATATAGTATCTGAAAACAACAAGAAATTGTGTTAGTGTTTGTATTGAAAAAACAATTATAATCGTACAAAACTATGGACACATAAATCTTTTAAAATAAAAGGGAAAGTGATTATTTACATTTGCAATAGCTGAAAAAATTCAATTGAGACCAAACCAAAAATAAGTGTGTCAAGATATAAAACATGCACAAAAACCAAAGAAGAAATACAGATGTGACAGTACCAGGGACAAATACAACCATCATAAAACATAGAGGAAGATGGAAGAACATCAAACGGACACTTCATCATAAAAATGATTTTGCACAAAAACTCAAAGTGTTTGGATCTCCTTTTTATTTTCATAATTTGCTTTTTTTTCCCCACACAAATATTAGGGGTGTAACTATGAATCGACGTATAGTCCTACGATCCAACCAGGTTGATCTATCCTAGGCAAGCTGTCAATCAAGTCGTCCTATGCCATGATGAAATCTTTTCAAAATGAAATAAACTGATTGTAATCCATCCTGGAAAATAACATTTGGATTGAGACATAATAGGTTTATTTCACTACAATGTAAAAATGACCATCATAGTGGACAACACACAGGTGATGGCAGCAAAAATGATCAACCTATCACTACAGTCTAATTTGTAGAAACACTGAATTTAGCTAAGACATGCAACCATATAGTGAGGTAGAATGTTCTAATAGTGTTATCTTAGAATTAATTTTATGTGGAAAAACAACAGTGGGCTGAACTTCATGAAACTAAAATGTGAATGAATTTTCCATAAATTTTTGTTTACTTGTTTGTTTGTACTCATATTTAATTTACACTTACTTATTTTGCAAGAAATACAAGGAAATTGGAAAACTTCACCTGCACTGTTCAGTACTCTGGTATTTATCTGAGTCCTACTGGTTGAATATTTGGCTGAAGATATCTGGGATCGATTTTATGTTAGTGAATCCGATCGACTTGAATCATTCAAAATGAACCAAAATCAACTATGAATCGTATCAGAAACCACAAGTCATGATTTGAATTCAATCGTTGTTAAAGTGAATCATTACACCTCTAACAGTTATGCTTTTATCATAAACATATATTTTCAGCTTTTCCTCAGAGTTACTTTGGTTTAATACAACAGCTTTCTTGCTGTATTTTTAAATAAAAAAAAATCTCAATAACAGAATCAAAAGTTAAGAAACCTACAATGTTGGGTAATCAAATACATAATTTACATCTGCGTTGTTTATCACTGAAAAGTCTTAGTGCTGAACATTAGGGATGCTTTGATTCTCAGTTTAAAACTGAGCCATATGTTATACCATTGAACTGAATTCTGTGGAAAGTGAATTGTTTGATCCCTATTGCATACATGCAGTGTGTTTACATCGAAAGTTTCAAACAATTTAGCTACATTTAATAAGGATTTGGTTGATTTTACATTACACCAGGTTCAGTATGAGCCAAGTGAAAGGTTTCTGTTTTTTGTTCTTTTTTGCAATACAAAAGTCTTATCAAAATAAAAAAATGACCCAAAAATAGAGGTTTGAACCAATCATGTAAAAAGTGAATTGTTGGATAACTAATGAACATTTATGCATTTCGCCAGTACTGGTAAGGTTGTACAAAATGATTCACAAAAAATAGGATATTACTTTGGAAATAAATGTGGTCTGACTTCTCACCAAATCCATTTTTAAATGTGAAAATCTCAGCTAGATGCTTGTATGCACACACACACACACACGCAGTCCCACATTAAGCGTCTGATGAACTCTGAATTTGGTCTGTAAGCATGTGAAGAAATATCAATGACTAAAGTCCCCAACGAGTCTGCAACTATCTCCTCCGCTCTGATTTTATCCACAATAATTAAATTTCTCTCCCAACGCTGACTGTGGCTTTATCGGGCGCTCGCCACCACAATCTCAGCATTTCATTTAACCATAATCCCCTGGATAAAGGGGAGGCCTAGGTGTGCTAATGCACTGGCACACGTGCATGCAGCAACACAGGCAATGGGCAAAGGCTTGATAGACATTCACAGACACACCGCAACAAACCACAATGCAAAAGGACAAATGTTCCAGGGCTAAGAGAAGACCTGACACCTTTGGACACAATGACATGTGAAGTGATAAAGTGTTATAGTAAAAAAATAAAATAAAATAAAGAGAAAAAAAAAAACGTGTGACCACATCTGTGATGCATGCTCAGAGTAGCTGGAGTAAATCTTACCCTTGCGAATCTAAAAACTGTCACATAAGCCAAGACCTGGTGTTGATGTATGGAAAATAGGCCAGAGGAGAATACAAACCTAACATAGATGGAAGAATAGGTGGAGGAGAACAAGAGGAAGGCAGTTAAAGATATGCAAGTTCTTTCTGAAAAAAGCCTTAAAATTAAACTGAAAAAAATATCAAAGAGGTTTAGAATACCAGCTTCCTAATAGCAATAACAAGTCAATTCAATTTTATTTATATAGCCCAATATCATAAAAATTGCCTCATTGGGCGTCATGGAGGTAATTGTACAGAGGCAGAAGGTCGGTCATCAAATATAAACAATAGCTGATTGCTAAACTAAACAGACTAAATAAAACTGACTATCCTTGTCCTTAGACCCTCCTTCCCGGTATGAAAAAACTCCTAAAAAACCTAATTCAGGAAAAAAGAAGAAACCTTAGAGACGTCCACATGAAGGAAGGATCCTCTACCCTGACTGAAAGGGGATTTACAAGGACTATTAAAGAGGAATTAGCCTATCTAACGCTACAACTATGTGTTTGAATAGAGTTCAGTCAGATAGGACTGGGGGGCGAGATCCACAGCCAAGACGAGCCAGAGGCGCAGTCCACGGCCAAGAACAGGAGCACAGAAGATCCACCAGAAAACACTCCTACTCTGAGATGCGAGATGACGTCAGAGGCGTGCTCCACGACCAACATTGGTGTCTTTTCGAAAAAGTCCCACTCCAATCATCTTTTGATCTTTTTTAAGTGTTCCCAGTGGTCTTATAATTATGATTATGCCGTTTTTAGCCAAAATACAAAAAAAATAAAAAATTCTGCACTATTTTCTGGGACAGTTTCTGCTGAGCAGGAGTTCATTAGAAATATACCTCTGAGTTGTGGGCAGGACTGTTGGCATGAAGTAAGACTACTCATTTCCAATCATATTTTTGGTTACACTCTTCCGCTAGCTTAAGGCCTGTCACAATCCCAACCGAACATTACCAGTGGAACAAAAAAGGGGAGCACTATTGGAAATATCTAGCCGTACAGTTTTGAGTCAGATACCAGCTCGGACAAGGAAAACTAAGACATTCATGGATCTTGTCGTATACAGGTGGATGCATCGGAATGGAGCAGAGCAGGGAGATTTAAGTTTGTACTTAACAGCTACAACTTTTTCCAACAGTATTTTTTGTCTGCTTCTGGTTGACAAACATTGGAATAAAGAAATACTCGCACAGTATTACAGTTTTAATTTGAATTTTCTTTTTATATGCCCTCCATAATGAGAAAAATACTAGAAGATGTTCAATAGGGTGGATTTTTGAAAATAAACTAAAAAGAACATCAAGGAGCATCAAGGAGAATACATGCCTTCTAATGGCATAAACATTAGTCTCTTTTTGTAAACAAATATTCTAAATACAGATTATTATCATCACAAATGTATCTGCATTCCTGTCTTAGTCTAAACCACGTGTCAAAGTCAAGGCCCGAGGACCAGATCCGGCCCTTTCCTGCCTCATATTGCTGGACATACTTTAACAGATTTGTATTTCAAGAAAATTAATCAACTCTCTATTGCCTCCCTAAATGGTAAAATAGCGTCCACTTTTGTAGCGCTTCTTCCAAGTGCTGCGCGACATGACGATACTTATCGTGTGGGTGATAGAAAACTGTATATTGTGCCATTTCTCTTCTATCGGTTCTTTCATTTTTGTTTATTTTTATTGCTGAACTTTGATGTAAAAATGTGTTTTCCTACTAAGACACTAAACTTTTGTGCACTTTAAAAATGTGTTTCTCATTTGTGACAATTCAGTTACATGTTACTTAAAAGAGTACCGGTAGTCAGAGAAAAGTAAGTACTGACATCTTTGGCAATTTTTATCAGAGAATAACTTAATTTATACTTTCTTTTGGTAGATAGTAATATATATCTTTATTGTGATATAAAATAATTTACATCGTGATATAAGAAATTTTTACCACATCACCCAGCTCTACTTCTTCCATTCACCCATGCACACAAACATTCAGTCACTAATAGTGGCATAGCTGCCAAACACTGGTGCCAACCTATAGCCAGCAGGAGCAATGCTGGGTTTGGTGTTTCAACCAAAGACACTTCAAAACATGGACAAGCAATTTAAAATGTCTTAATATCCTTTTTAATTTTAACCATTCCCTCCCTAAACGCAGGTTGAATATAAATGTCAGCCACTACGACGAGGAGCGTGAAAATTCCAGGCTTGAAAGCCACCAAACAAGGGCTTTACGCCACAATCAGATGGAAAACGCAACCGCAAAAACGTACTGCAAGTGAGCCTGATGGGTAAAAGGAATCGAGGATGAGGAAAAAAATGTTAAGACTGCATGAAATTAGGAGTTGGTGCCAGTAAGGCCAGACCAGGCCCAGCTGGTCTCTGTCTGACGAGGGTCTTAATTAAGAGACATGGGCAGAAGCCTTAGAGTGGCCACATACACACTGCCAAAAAGCCTCTGGAGACAAAACTGCTAAACAGGCACACTTGTGTGTATATCTGTGTGGTACAGTGCCAAGAGTCTTCCTCTCGTACACACACACACACACATAGCCATCCTCTGGGACTTTCTGAAAAACATTGGCCGGCTATTATTAGGTAACCTTTTGCATACCAAAGCAAGTGTACCCACCCTAAATGTGTGTATTTGTGGTTCTCCTTCTTATCCTGTTGACTGTTAAACTGAACTTCTGAATCCAAAACGGCTCCCCTCTCTGCTACTGGCAGAGGAAAAGGGGGAGCCTTAAGTGACAGAAAGAGGAGGACTAGATTGGCAAGAGGGGGAGAAAGAAGAAAAAAAAAAGGTGATTTTGTGGATCCATGACTGCCTTTTGCCCATTGACCCCTCCTTTGCTTGCTTGTCTTTCTCCTCTTCCTCATCCCAAAAACGTATTAATATTAATACACGTGCTCCTTTCTTCAAGCCCCCTCCTAAAAAAAAAAAAAAAGAAACCCCAACACCTTAGGCTACCAGTTAATAAAGCCCTTTCAAGGACCCCTCCCAGCCCCAAAACCAAGAAAAGACAATAAAGGGAAAGTTGGTTGGTCAAATAAAAGAACAGAAATGATTACAGTCTCATGGGAGCTCCCTTAGTTCCACTGTTACCCCCCACAATAATTTGATTTCCTATTAAGTGATTGCTTAATTATAATGATTATTATTGGTAATTGTAATTGACATTTTTTGTCCCCTGCTACTCCCCTCTCCACTCATCCCATCTCTCAGCCAGAGACGTCTTAAAGGAAACACCCAGGGGAGAAAAGAGGTGGAGAAGTTCTGTCTCGGTGGGTGCAAAGCAGGTCAGTTGAAAAAGCTAAAATTATGCAACACTTCCAAAAGCTTCACCTGAAAACACAACGCCAGCTTTATTCAATCATATATTATATCGTTTCTGTGAGTATTTGGTCAAATCTGTCATTCTGTAGCTTCGGGGCACAATGTCTGTTCCAGTTCTGGGTGGAAAAAAAGGGATTTGTTTTGCTCTCAATGGGATATAGCGGTTAAATAAAGGTTCAAGCAGGAGGAAGGGATTCCCTGTCCACCTATCACCCCGTCCCACATACACACATTTAACTACAGTAGGGACCCTCTGGTCTCCAGTTTATTACACGTTCCTCCAGGCTAGAGTTATTGCAAACAGGCTGTGGTAGGATTTTGTTCTACCTCACATTCATTCCAACAGCTTTGACACAAGAAAAAAATGTCTAATCAAATTTGTTCGAGAGCCCATTAATACTAGGAATTGGAAACAATTTCATTGAGATCACATTCTTTATCTATTCCGAACTAAAGACGGAGAATCTTCGGTCCTCTGGGCCAGGGCACGGTTATTGGGCTCACCTCAGGCGTGCTGAGGCCGACATCGGCTCCGCACTTTTTGTCTTTGGAGGCACACACCTTCACACTCCAACACACACAGCCTCAGATCACACCTTCACTTTCGATCTAAAACAACCTCTCGTAAGTGGAAATTGCACCAAAAATAAACTTAAAAACATGAACACAAACAGAGTAAAAAGCTATAAATGAAAATAATAATTTAATAAATTAGTAGCAAAACAATTTAAATGTGTATATATTTAAGAATCTCCTTTAAGAAAACCTACAACTAAAATGTAAAGAAGTGAGGAGTGTTTCTATTACTCCATAACGCTTTCTGCAAGATTATCTTTAAATGAAACTTCTCTGAAGACAAACAGTCACATTAATACAAATGAGCACCTGCAGCCACAACCGCAGATGTCTGTGGGTGTTCGAGTCAAAGTTTCCAGGAAAAAAATAGCTAAAATTTTCATAAATTATTTTGACAAAGATTACTTTCAAACAGGATGATCTGTCCTTTCCAGATGCAGATAAATGTAGCACATAAATAAACCCATCTATGTATATGTATATATAAAAGGTGAAGCAGAAAAAGCACAGATGGCATCTGAATCTCTGTGATACCAAAAGGGATTTAAAAAGACTCATTTCGTCAGGCAGAAATTACATGCAACACATTCAAGTATTTTTTTTACATTTAAACTAAAATTACTTGTGATTAGATACTACCTTAAAATTTTAAATCTAAAAAAAATATTATTTAAATAGTTTTTATGGTCTTACTGCATGAGCTTAAATCTCTAAAGAAGCTGATTATAATATGAAACTCTTGTTACGTTTCTGACGGTGCAAAATGGAAACGACTGCTTCATTTGAAAAACTGGATTATAAAACAAGATCTACTTTAAAGTTCAATGTGGATAAAACATCAGGGAGACACGAAGGCCGATTTTGTTTTCAGCTCATGCACACTAAAACCTAGTCCACGTTGAGCTACGCTGACGCCTAACGCTGAGACTCGTCACTGGCAGACCGACGCCGCAGCCAATGCTTTATGGGGCCCAATCTCCTGCAGCTTTCCCACTCTGAAACCATCCCCTTCTAGCTCCCTCTAAACTCGCTTAATTTGAATTTACGGATGCTTACGTTAAGGAATGTCACAAGCAGGAAAAAAAAATATTTAATAAAATATTAATATATAAATCTAATTCCAAACTTTTTCATAAAATCTTATTAAATAAAAAATAGTTCAATATTTTCTAAGTTAAGTGTAAGATTTTGATTTTTTTAATTGACAAAAAGGACTAATCCATACATAAAAAAAACTAAAAAAATACGCTTTCGGCTAAATGTCTCCAATTTATTTTTCATCAGCCGAAATTAGACCTACACAGTATAGACTCGTCCCATTTGCATATCCTCTGTAAAAACTGGATAATACAAGTCAAACTATGGCACAGTGATTTCATGGTGTGTATGTGTGTGCCTGTTCAAACACACTGTGTGGTAGTGTGGGTGTGGCGTTACACCTCGTGTGGCACTGGGCAGCCAAGATAAGAGCTGATCCTATCCGTGTCTCCCTTCCGCAGTGCCCGCCCACCCACTCGCCCACCCGCACACATGCACTCTCAGCAACACACTCACACAAACACCTTCGGCAGTACCCAGCGTGCCATTGTGATCTCATTTTTGCAATCCAGATTGCCTGTGCGTTCACATACTCTCACATATGCAATCACAGTCGGCTAAAATCCATATTTCTACATGTTGTATTCTGGCACGTGATATTGGGCAAACAAAGCCCAAAAGAGGTCTCTGATTGGAATAAGCCGCAGGCCTAACCAAAAATCTTGCTGAAGTCACGAACAAATGGGAAGTTTAAAATGCTACGACAAGCCCAACAACTTGCATTTTTAGAGATCCATGGTGGATAACAAGTCAGTGAAACCTAGAAGACGTGAAATAATAGAAAACAGAAAATCTTACCTTCCTCTTCTTAACCTCTTAGTACGAAGATACTCTCTTCTCCTCTCAAACTCGCCAAGACTTTTCAGTCAAGCACACACAGTAACACACTCTTAAGCACACTTTGATGTGATCGGCCACCCCGATAGTGAGCCGGAGCTGCCTCTCTAAGCCTCAAACAAAGTTTGATGTGCACTGACCAAGACCGAGGGAAACAAAACACAAGCCAGGAGAACTGGGGGCAAGCAACAGAGGGGAAAAAAGTGTGACCACCGAGTGAAGTTTAACCACCCTGGATTCAAGTTGGGCTTCAGCACACCCCGCCTATACCATGGATCCTTTTACACAAGGACGTGCACCTTTTTCTGGGTGGGAGAGGCAGGCGGCTTGAATCTTGGGAAGCCCTTTTTCCATCTCTTGTTCCGTTTGGTTGCTGCTGCATAGCTTCAGGACAAGCGGGCAGCGCCGTTTATCCGCCTTTTCTAATCTTTTCTTTTTTAACTCATCCAACGTCCTCGCAGATCCACCCACCAACAGCTGCCCGGCACAGACAGGTGCTGGACAGACACTTTTCAGAGTGTGTCAATGTTTTAGATAAAGGATAAAACCAAAGATTAAACTGCAAAATGTATTTTATTTTACTTTAATTGGCCCTACTTTGTCATGTAACTTAACATAGATGCTCGAATTCTACAGAGCTGTTTTTACGGTTCATTTTTTTCTTTTCTTTAAATAGGAATATTGGCATCAGTGGCTTAAAATATGGTTTTGACACCCGTTTTAATTTTAGTTAGGAGGATATGGGGAACCTCTGCCTCCTGTAATGTTCCATGTTGACTGAACAACAGCCAAAAATGTTGTTTTTTTGTACAACACTGGTTTAATAAAATCAAATAATGTCAAAAGGTTTCGTTTTACTTTAAGGCATTTGCATAATCAGAAATATTTTCAATAACTTTCCTGCTCCTCTCTGTGTGGAAAAGGCCTCTCCCTGAGTGTTCATCTGTAGATGAAGAGTGGCATGAAATCAGCAGAAAAGTCATGTTTTCATCAACGTTCCCTTGTTTTTTTCCAGTGTTTGTTCTGCTATGGCTTATGAGCATCAGCTGATTAACTCAAAGCGCTTAACTTGATTGACTACGTTTGAAGCCAGCGTCGGATACATTTTATCGTCAAGGAGTCAGTTGTTAAGCTGAACACGACATCATCGCTGGGGAGAGTCTGTTGAGAGCCGGAAGGTCGCATCAAAATAGAAGAAAAAAAAGAGGGGGGCACTTCGTATGTGATGGACTGAAATTTAAACAGAAAAGAGGTCATGACTGAGAGGGACAACTGTGGTGACCCTGAAGTGCAAATCACTCAAAGAAAAAACATTTTAAAGATTACAACAATTATAAAAGCAAAACAAATATATATATATATATATATATATATATATATATATATATATATA
>NC_050512.1:20456729-20457067 GCF_002922805.2 Oryzias melastigma
AAAATGTAAAAAACTAATTTCAAAAAAAGGTGAAAAACAAAAGTAATTTCCAGAAAACAAAATGAAATGTCAGAAAAATGTAACACAATGAGAAACCAGAAAAGGTAGCTACTACGGGACAACGCTGATTGGATGATGACGTTTGTCCATAATTTCAACTGAAAATTATTTGAGATGAAGCAATCCTGGATATCTTCATCCAATCAGCGATGTCTCATATCTACCTTTAACAGTTTCTCATGTTTTTCCAACATTTTCATTTTGTTTTCTGACAATAAATATATATATATATATATATATATATATATATATATATATATATATATATATATATATAT
>NC_050512.1:20463042-20473663 GCF_002922805.2 Oryzias melastigma
AAAAAATAAATAAAGATAAATAAATTTAGAAAAATTAATAAGCATCCCAACTCAAATCTGGAATTTATTATTGGAAGGAAAAACAACAATTTAAATGAAATATTTTCTTCCAGAAAATTAATATACGTGTGTCGCATATTTTCCTTTTTCCTACTAAAAACAGCATGATGCCTGCCCTGAATAACCATCTAGACAAGCAAGTCCAAGCACCACAATTTTTTCCCCCCAAAACTCCACAAACGTCTTGGAATCCATCCAGATTTTATGCAAAACATCATCTCAGATTTTCTTAAATGCCAAACAGAGCATATACATTGATCTAAATAAAAAAAAAAAAAGTTTTTCTAGTGTCACAGTTATTATGACCCCCCCCCTCCACACACACACACACAGACTTCATGTGTCTACTACTATACACCCTTAAAAGAAGCTAAACAGAGACAGAATCAACTTTCAAATAAATGGGAAAAGGATTACTAGAACGTAAAACTACTCAGACTTTGAAAACTGATACTCGAATATATGGAGTTGAGCAAAAAAAATGACCTGTTATTACTATTTAGGCGTGACTAAAGCAGCAGCCAGTTTGCCAGAATAAAGGATTATATGTGGCAGGATGTATGCGTTTAGTCTCAAGGTGATATATAGGTTTTTTTTCCCCTCATTACATGAGCTAAAACTAAATCCTAAGAACAGAATAAATTCTATACTAGAATTATATTTTAACTACACAGTAACTCTTACAATATTATACCATATCAGCTGGAAAAAAATATGATTTATAATCCAGCATTAATAACATAGGGGATATATTTTAGGCTTATGGACCTCATACCAATTCTTTCAGTAAAGATTTTTGTAGTCTTTTGTCATTTATCTCATCTTTTGAAAAACACTGAACAGAAAAGGATAAAAAAAAGTTGTAAAATGTGGGTCTATAATGGATGGAACAACAAGAGCTGATTTTTTTTTTAAATAATAATTATAAAAAATAATAATAATAAATACATAAAAGCAAGCATAATAGTTCGCTACAGTCATAAAGCATCACTTTCAATGACAGAAGTGGCAGCCTCATTCTACCAGATGGTAAAATGCTTTAAAGTTGTAATGCCCAATCTATAAATATGACCGGTATAGACCATATTTCATCCTTAACCACTTAATCTAAAGATTATTCAAATAATGGAATTCTTCTTTTTTAGGAATCTCAACAACTCAGAATTTTTTCTTTTAGTAAATATCATTTTGAAGTAAATGGTGAAAAATTGAGCTTCTTCGTATTATAGGTTTAATTTAATTTGTATAAAGCTTATTTGTAATATTCAATCAATTTCCCTGTCATGGGATCAATTAAAGTTCCATCTGTCTATCAATCATCTGATTTCTTAAACTATCAGATTTTAGTGATTATAATCAGATTTCCTTTGTGCAACCATGAGCATTTCACAAATCTGATCATTTCCCATAGAATTATTTTAAAATGTTGATGTCTGGCTGCTATCTGACATAATTGTATGTATAATGCTGCATTTGCTGCATGATGATCTATCATTTTCTCCACCTTAAATTTAAAAGATAAAGTTGTACTTATTGTTGTAAATATCTCACAGACCATTGACATGGCAAAGTTTAACAACATCCCCGTGACTAACAGCAATGCACATTTCCAAACCTAAATATCTCTCAACCATCTCCCAAATCACTGCATAACACTGAATTAACTCTCTTTGGCATCCACAGAAGACATTTTGCAAATTTCAATACACCAAATGTGAAGGAGTGGGATTCTGGTAATTGTAGTTTTGGTGGGTTTTTTTTCCTTGCAGTTGGATTTGAAATCTAAAAAAATAAAATAAAATAAAAATGAACGCTTTAAGGTAAAGTCCATCATATATAAAAACCTTAAGAGAACTTTGGTAATGAAATGCTTCTAATTGACTTGTTACTGGCTTCAGAAAAGGTACTAATCTGTATTCTGGTCCTGTTGGACCTCAGCGCAAACTTTGATACCATCGACCACAGCATCTTACTCCAAAGACTAAAGCATGACATAGGGATCAGGGGATCTGCCCTCCAGTGGTTTGAATCCTATTTATCTGATAGATACCAGTTTGTTAATGTAAATGGACTAACTCATTGTACTTGAGTTAGCTACGGAGTCCCACAGGGCTCAGTTCCAGGGCCCATCCTGTTCACACTTTATATGCTCCCCTTAGGAAACACCATCAGGAAACATAGCATTAATTTTCACTGTTATGCAGATGATACACAGTTGTATTTATTCATTAAACCAGACCAGAATGACCACCTAGAGAAACTGAATTCATGCATCAGAGACATTAAGACCTGGATGACAATTAATTACCTCCTCCTAAACCCAGAAAAAACTGAGGTCATGATACTGGGTCCTAAACACCACAGAGATGCTCTCTCAGATCAGATAGTCTCCCTGGATGGTGTAAATATTGCCTCCAATTCTTCAGTCAGAAACTTTGGGGTTTTATTTGACCAGGATTTATCATTTAAGGCTCACATATCTCAAGCTTGTAAAACTGCATTTTTTCATCTACGTAATATAGCTAGGATCAGAAATATGTTATCTAAAAGTGATGCTGAAAAACTCATCCATGCATTTGTTACGTCTAGACTGGATTACTGTAACTCTTTACTGATAGCATGCCCTAAAAGTTCTTTAAAAAGTTTTCAGCTTGTCCAGAATGCAGCAGCAAGATTGTTAGCAGGAACTAGTAGAAGAGAACACATCACTCCTGTGTTAGCTTCTCTCCACTGGCTACCAGTTGAATCCAGGATCAAGTTCAAAATCCTCCTGTTAACCTATAAGGCTCTGAATGGTGTGGCCCCATCCTATATTAGAGATCTCATAGTTCCTTACCAACCAGTCAGAACACTTCGTTCACAAAATGCTGGACTGCTTGTAGTTCCTAGAATTTCTAAAAGTACAGTTGGAGGTAGAACCTTCAGCCATCAAGCCCCTGTTCTATGGAATAAGCTCCCAGCTCATGTCAGAGAGGCCAGCACAGTTTCTACCTTCAAAACTAGCCTTAAAACATTCCTCTTTGGACAGGCGTTCTGCCAGGCTAGCTAGTAATCAGAGAATATTTCCTCTCCTGTGATCCTTGTGAGGCTAAATTAATAAGTTAACATTGATGAGTTTAAATATAAATTTAGATTTTCTATCATCGTTATTATTCAGATCAGCTCTGGGGTTCTGTTCTCTATTCTCATCTACTTCTCCTCTCTTCTATTCTTTATTAACTATTGTATTTAGTTCTCCGTGCTCTTGTTGGTGCAGTTCCATTCACATGTTGTTCTTCTTTCCCACTCTCCTCTGGGGAGCGGGACAGATTTCAGATCCCCGGTGGATCCTGGACCACGCCCCCGACACCATCCCGCATCTCTGAGTGAGAGTGATTCCAGGTGGGTCGCCTGTCCTCCTGCTCCTGGCCGTGGACTGCACTTCTGCTTCGTCTTGACTATGGACTTAATCATCACTCGTCCCTCAGCTCTATCTGAACGAACTCTTTTAGATACGTAGTTGTAGAAGCTAATCTTTCTTAAACAGTTCTGGTATCACCTGTCCGTCCTGGGATAGGATCTCTCCCTCATGAGGAAATCCTTAAGGTTTCTTCTTTTTTTTCCGGACTCAGGTTTTTTTTTTTTTTTAGGATTTTTTCCTTACCGAGAGGGAGGGTCTAAGGGCAGGGATAACCAGTTTTATTTAGTCTGATAGTTTTTAACTATTGTTCATATTTTATGACTAATTTTCTGCATCTGTAAATTACCTACATGAAGCCCAATGAGGCAAATTTCCTTTGTGATTTTGGGCTATATAAATACAATTGAATTGAATTCTAATTAGCAAGCAATCTCGTCCTATTCGTATATTGTGATCTAGTTGCATAGACACCTGATTTTTAAGGTTATGTTGACACTCTTTGTTTTTAAAGCCTTTGAGTGTAAAATACTTGGTCGAGAAATTAAAAACCGTGCTTAAGGAAAGAATATCGTGTCACTATGTCTAAATAAACAGTACAAACCTGTGAAAAGTCGTTAAAAGTGTCGACAAACTGCAATTAGCCTGTGCTAGCATTTCGGAGCTAAAGGCTAACTAACAAGACAGGGGGGGACACGTGCACATCTACATCTTCAACTTATTAGCGTACGCATAAAAGTAAACCACCCACAAACACAAAAAAGTTGGTTTCTATATTCTATCGAGTCAGTTTGGCTCAACCTGGTTAGCAGAAAGGTCTGCTGCACGTGTTTAAAAGGAGCCGGCCGGATGTAAACATTGAAGAACTACAAGCCCAAACTAGCATGAAAGAAACCAAAAACACTCACGTGCATAACTCCAGCTCAAATATAATAGTGTTTATGTTCGGTGTTCGGTGTCATTAGGCACAAGCTCACCTTTAAAGCGAAAATATATGAGAGTCCCGGCGTATCACCCGCTTCCAGCCAGAATGAGACAGAGAACAACTTCCGGGTTTATGGGTGAGAAAATAGGTTGGCCGACCATAACGTTTCACTAAGTCAAGCCAGAACGCCTGTAGAATCAAGCATCTTTTTGAAATCTGTTGCTTTTTGTGATAATCCAATGATTTAGAATCCATGAATGTTATAAGGACTACATAATTTTATCATTATTTTTTTTGGAATTACGATTTGTCTATAAGCACAATTCCTAAACTCGATATTAATATAATAACGTATAAAAGTGGGTACTGTTTTTGGAAAATTACTTTTGCTGTATACCAGCTAGTTGTTAAAATGGGGGGGGGGGACCTTGTGGTTTTAGCTGTATTATCTAAAAGGCAGGTTTGGGATTTTGTAAAAAGATTTTTTTAAATACAGACTTTAAATATATATATATATATATTATCACTATTTTTGGGTGAAAAACGTGCTTACTTGAAAAGCCTCATGCAACAATTATATGAATAATCAGTTGGATTTTTCTTGGCCATATAAGACTTATTATTATTATTATTATCATCATTATTATTATTATTATTATTATTATTATAAAACACTTTTAAACAGGATTATTTATTCAACCCAATTCTTGGGTTATTCGTGTTGGGATATAACTTTGAGTTACTTTATGGAGTATTACCTGTTTTTTGGAGGTTGTAGTGGTTTCCTTTTAACCAAATTTATTTTTATTTACTTTTTTTGAGTTAAAATGACAGAGCAAAAACTAGTTCCTTTGCCTCCGAGTTGGGTTAAAACAACTCAGCTGGGTTATTTACATGCAGCTATAAGTATGTACGAACTCAGTTGTCATTCGAGTGTGTTAGAAAAATTAAGCTCAATGAAGATGGTTTCCTTATTTGTTCATTTCAACAAAAACTACAAATAAATAAAGAAAAACACTTTCATTTGCAAGACAGAAAATTTGTATAAAGGACTCTGGTTAAGCTCTATGCCACTATCAACAATGGATGAGATTAATGAAAGCCACTAGTTCATTTCAAATCCATCATTTACTTTAATGTGTGCAGACAAAAGATTGAACAGAGTCCCTATTTTTCCATGCTACACAGACAACCTCTCATGGATAAACGAGCAGTGCGGCTCAAATATTAGCTAAAATATCAAAGAAAAAAAAGTGCATATGTGAAAGACTCATACGGACCTGCAGGCTTGTGTTATTATAACATGTTGATGAAATTGTAAATCTATATGTAAATGTGATTCAAATGTCTGGCTATCACCATCAGTTATATTTACAACACAGAGACTAAAGCAAAATTATGCAATATTGGTTCTTCCGCAGACTCTGTAGCATTCATATTCATCTTTTTCCTCCCCTTTGAGTCATGAGAATAATAGTCAACTCTATACACCCAACTATAGCTGTTGGCAACATAATAATAGTTAGCAAATGGCATTATGATTGGAAATCAGAGAGTGAATGCCATCTGATTCCAGAAATTTCTCCATGCGTATCATCAAAGAAAAGGCCATCATGTAGCTGGATTGTTTCTTTCTAAAGGTTAGGCTGCACCACAAATAATGTTCTCTCGTTTTTTTTTAGGCCATGTATACATTTGACACACAGATGCACGCACACACTAAATATCCTGCATCTGTTTTTGTTTTTGAGGCTTCCCTTTCCCCTTTAAGACAGATGCAGGGTTGGGATGCCTCACTGCCCCTGTGAGATTGTGGTGCACCGTCCTCATTTGGGGTCCCATGCATTTGTTGGTATTTACTATTATTATTTTACAGAAGAAAAGATGGAAACTGGATGAATGGAGGTGTTGGTTCAGCAGTTCATCTCTGCGCCAGTAGCATCCAGACCAGTGGTGTGTTAAAGATAGATGGAAAGGTCTGGGACAGGGATTTAAAGTCCTCCAATTTCCAATCAGACATTCCAGAGGGATAGTTCTGCCTGATGACTGATCTTTATTGAGGAGGAGAAGTTAAAAGAAGCATGTCATTGCTCTCATTTGATGGTGTTTGTCTGCACCACGGTGGCTTTTTCTTCCATCTGAGACCAGATGTTACACCAACTCTGCGTCCATAATGTTTTAGCAAAGTGGGGTTCTTTTGATCCCCTATAAAAAAATATTATTTCTGTTTTTATCCTATTTTCTGCTTAAAAATGTGAACATTTGTTTAAAAGGGATGACAAATGATGAAATATTTTATAAATACTATGCTGGCTTGAAGAATCGTATGTCATTTATTGATTGGAATAATTTTTTATTTGCTGTAGCCTTAAAAACTGAAACTTTTATAAATAATCAGATTGCAAAATCTTCACAAGTGTTTTAATTCAACAATCAAATCATATATTTTACAGAACAAAATAGAGTTAAAGTGTAGGAAATATGTTTTAAAGGGTTTAAATCTAAAGCGTGGCACGTGCCATGAGGAAAGTCCTTTAAGATGGCTCACAAGCTGTTTACATCTGTCTGTACTGTACTCATGTGAGTACAACAGCACAGCCGGTATCAAACCTCCAAGGCAAGAGGATCTCCCTCTCCTAAAAATAAAGCTCTCCCTGCATCAGCGCTTCCGAACAAAAATGGCTGCCATGCATCACCCAAACGGGGCCCTCCGAGCTGGAGTCGTTCACATTCCCCAGAGTTTCTCGGAGCAAAGTTCTGAACTGCTAACTTCACTGCAGCGCATCCATCAAACCATTTACAGTGAAAATGACGATATTTGTCCGTCACACTGATACACTGCAAGGTGTTACTTTTTTTTCTGCAATTCTGGGACTGCATTAAACAGATTTGCAGGAGAATAAACTGATGGCAAATTAAAAAAAAGACTCAGTGGATTCTTGAGTTAATATGCCAAGTAGAGCATTAACCAGTGGCAGAGCTCACAAGAAGGAGGAGACAAATGATATGCGACAACCAGTGGGGAATGAGAAAATTCTTGAAGGGGAAAAATTGCTTTGCATTTTAGTAGCAAACATGTTTTTTGTTGTTTTCTTTGTCATATATTTAATAAATCTTTCTCTAGATGCTCTTTTAACACATGGCAAGTTGCTGTCATGTGATATTATGATGGAAAAAAAATCATTTAAATGTGCATTTAAATGAAAAAAAATCTAATTTCAATTAAAAAAATGTTAAAATATACATTTTGGCTGCTTTTATTTACACAAGACATAGATTCCCTGCAGCCACAACAATTGCAAAGTGTAAAAATTGACAGTTTTGCTGTCTTCTTCCCTTTAGATTGAACTTTTTACTGAAATACATTCAGCTTTATGCTCTTATTCAGTGATGTGAAGCTAAAAAAAACCTCTATGGTAAAAAAACAAAAGTCAAACGAGTCATTTTTAGTGTTTCCAGGTTTTTAGGATAACATAATAACAGTTGAAGCAATGCTTTGTTGTGAATAGTCGAGTGTTGAAAATCTGTTTCTCAGATCTCTTTTTTGGCACATATTTTGTGAGTTTACAGTCCTGATGAAGCACAGACACCCGACAAGAAAGACTTACTGTGAAGCCCTGGCATCAATAGTCTGCTGATGTTTCCTGCAGATGAAAAAACAAGAGAACAACCCTGACAACATCCTTTCAGACCGGACCGAGTGACCCGACTCTGTGGGGATTAAATTTGTGACCAGAAGCTCTACACACACGCATGCACACACACAAAGTCCCATATACACAACTCATCGCAGCACAATTTTGCAACACCTCTTTTTCAGCAGTGAGTAGAAAACCACATTGACAGGAACCGTGTTCGCTCTTGTCCAATCGTCACGCTGAAATGTTTACCTTTACATACAAAAGGCCCGGTGTCATGTTGTGTCACGTAACGTTTCATGGACAAACAATGTGTCCCAATTTCTCCAGCCACCCTGGAGCCCTTAAGCCACCTCTGTAGGCGAAACAACAGCCAGATATTGGGCTTGGAGATAGACAGGTGTCCCCACTGTGAAGTGCAGCTCTGAATCAAATATCAGAGATGTAAAAGGAAGCCTGATCTGCCCTGCAGCCCTGAAAGTTGAAAAGCAACCAAGTAAAATGTCTTATTGTAAAAAAAAAAATGTCAAATTTAATTGTTAAAAAAATTAGTATTTTGACAAAAATGAATCACAAATTTCTTTATACAAATAAGTTAATCAAATATACAAAATTACAGCATTTATGAAAAAAGAAAAGTGAGAAAATTTGAAAAAGAAAGTAAACTATCCTCGAAATTTTCTCATTGTAAAAGTAACAAACCTGCTGACTGTATCTGCGAGGTCTTCTTGCTCCACAAAAGAAAGAAAACGAGGATGTTTTTACACTTAAATGATTTGACAGCAGAATTAAAGGGTTTTACCTTCACATTTACATTAAAATGAATCATGCACCGCTACATTTAACATATTCAAATTTATATTATAGTTTTACAGTGAATCCTCCACAACAATGAACCCAGTGCCTCGGTAATCCATAATAATGTGGCTTGTAATAATTTTTTAAGGCACAATATTATGTGGATCATTTTAAGGAGATTTCCATTCTGCTGTTGAACCAAACTTAAGAAGCAAAGACTTGTTTTTTTTAAGAAAAAGAAAAAAATATATATTTGTAGCCTAATTGAAATCTATGCAGTCCCCCTTTAAAATGAAGAAATAAGATGCAAACTGCAGGTCAAGCCAAAGTGCACCGAAGCGTTTCCTCCTGTATTTACAAGCTTTCTTATTGTTCTAATCGCCCCTTCACTTCTGCTGTCTGGCGCATCAATGCAATTCTTTCCGGTTCCGCTCGGTCAGAGTTCGGGTCAACGATCCAACAGCCTTCATAATAATTACATTAATTAGCACGGGGATAAATAAACAAACAAGTACTGATTAATATCTGAACTATGGCGAATCCTTTGAAGGGATTTGGAAGGAGACATGAAAGTATTTTTTTAATCTATTAAATATTAAAATAGTTCACCAAAAACTGAAACTTTATTAATTTTGAGATTGCACAAATATCAATTTGTAACTTTACAAATATTTGTAAAATATAGAAATTATTTGAAATAATAAATATAACAATTTTTCCTCTACTTGGGTTCATGACGACAAAATCCTTTCTGCTGCATTCACAAATGATTATGCTGTGCTAAAACTGTATAACTCCCTCAGAACATGAACTTTTTCATTTGAAAACACTTCTACTTCCCCCTGCGCTCACACATATTTCCACAGCACCCCAAGGCAGCTTCAATTATTTGTTTTTCCTCTAATAAAGGGCTTTAATAGCTGGAGGATTGCTGGTTCAAAGCTGTTGTTGTTGTTGTTTTGCTGTCTTGGGGGTCCCCGGGTGTTTTGGGTGTTTTGGGCGCGAGCTGGAGGTCAGGGTCGTAGTGTAGCAGCGCGAGACGACAAGCGGAGCAAAATGGGTCGCTGTCTCCCTCTTTGTTCTGCACTCAATTGTCTCAAGGCTCAGGGTGAACCTTGAGACCTGAGGCCGTCTGCGGGAGCAGCCAGGAGACAAAACTGCCGGAAGAGAAAAAAAAAGAAACACATTTACTTTATTAATTTAATTACATTCGATTATTAATGTATTTGCATTTTACCCCCTTTGTCTTGTATTACTTATTTATTTGTTTAGGCATAAAATAAATTTTACGCCCTTACTTTTATGTCTTTATTCTTAAAACATTCATTTTTTTCTTTAGTATAAACGAGTTATATATATATATATATATATATATATATATATAGGTTCCACCTTAAAAAATAAGCATTTTATTTATTCTGTTTGGGCTCGAAACGCTTAAATACTTATAAAAAATCTACCAAAAAATGATCAGTCTTTCCTTTATACAGACAGGCTCACTAGAACCGATTATGTGCGCAAAAACTGTCACCTTATGTAGTTTTAGGCCACATTTTTCATTAGTTCGGATTATGATTTCAAAAATAACTTTAATTTAAGTTTAATTCGTAGAAGACTAGTTTTTATAAAATGTAAGAATCTTGCTGTGTAAATAGTTTTTGCTTTTTTCGCGCCGTTTGGTGACATTTTACGCAGAGAACCAACTGTAAAAGCAGAACAGTAAAAAGACACACATACATACACACCTACACATACATAAACACACTCTCACAGGGAACGATTCATATTTGTGAGTGAAAATGT
>NC_050512.1:20473877-20478454 GCF_002922805.2 Oryzias melastigma
CATAAACACACTTACACAGGGAACGATTCATATTTGCGTGAGTTAAAATGTGCACTTGCTAAATGGAAGCGTTTGCGCTCACGAGTGTTTCCAAAAACAATCAGGGCTAAAGACCGTGTCCGTGTTGTAACTAAAAGTCTGAGCACGCGGTGCACGCAGCAGGAGGGTCTGCTTCATCCCTCTGAGCAGTGAGACGGAGGCTGCAGTTGGATGTGCGGCACCTGTGCGCCATACGCGCTCACTTTGTGCGTAATGCGTAAAGTGGGCCGTGCGTAACAGGTGCTCACTGGAGAAACTCTCTTAAAGTGTCCCGCAGGAAACCGAACATAAATCCACTTTAGTCGTTTTCTCACGTTAAGGTGATCCGGAGCACGCGCCCCCGCTGGACCCACCTCCTCCACAGCCAACGGAGTGTGCGCCTGCGGAAATGAAAATGACATAAAAGACGGAACGACTGATAGAAGGAGAGTGGAGCGGGGGCGGGAAAGTTTAGCAAAGTGGAACTTGGTAACAGATGCGACTGAGGGGGGGCGGGGAGCGGCCTCGCGAGGAAAGGGTGGAGTTCTATGAGAGTGCGTGGCCCGGCGCGTGCACAGGAACGCGTGTAGACACGTGCACGCGCCTCGCATCCATGTGTGTGCGAGCTCGCGCAGACGCGGGACATGAGCGCACATTGAGAGCGCAGCTCTTTTACGCGGCGTGATCATTTCACGCCCCCCCACCACCCCCAAGCCCCTTTTTCCGCCTAAAGCGTTTAGTTGCAGCTGACTGAGCACTTGCAGGGAGTGCAATAGGGAGCGGAAGGGTCGAATTATTTCAACCTACAAGTCGCCTCCAAAGTACTGTAGGACGAGAGAAAAAAAGGGAGAGGAGAAAGTGACAGAGATAGAAGTGGAGAAAAGGGGGGCAGGGGGAAAAAGTTTTTGTTCTTTTCCTTTTTTTGCCCCTCCATCGCCTCCCCCTGTTCTAACCGGGTAGCATGGACCAGGGGGGCAAGAGTCCGGCACTGCGGCTGGGGAGAGCAGGTAGGGTCCCACTTAGTTTAACTTCTAATTCCACAAGTTGTTGGATACTCTTCCAAGTTTGATTATTTTTCATTCGTTTCTTTTATTAATAATGGACAGAAACTTAAAAATAAGGAATAAATGTTTTTTTTTTGTTGGAACTTGTTAAACTTTTGAGTTTGTTTTGGGAAAATGCTTGTAAAATTTAAAAACGAGGCTTTGGATTGAAAAACAAACTTTTTAAAAAGTTTGTCAGTGTTTAAAGTGGAGTTTTGTCACTTTAAACAATAGTGAAATTGAATGCTAAAGTTTGATTATGCTGAATGCTTTAAAGTTTAAACTTTTGTAAATTGTTGATGTTTTCTCTGAGTTAAATGATTTTTTTAAAAAAACGACAGAAATGCCACATCTATGTGCGTTTCTGCTCTTGTCGGTTGTGTTGTGGTCCAGAGAGTTTCTCTGCGTTCCAGCTAAAGAGTGAGCTGGACTCAAATCTCTATTCAACAGGTTAATCTTTCATGGTCCTATTCATAAAACAGCAGGATGTGGTACAGCAGCAGATCAGGCCATCGACCTTGTTATGGCACCCAATGGATATCACATCATTTCATGTTGCTGCCTGCTGTTTCTGCATTGATAAAAATGTCTTTCGTCATTAAGAAACTGCGGGCAGGTGATCGGTCTCTTTGAATGGGAAATGCAGCACAATTTGGAAACGAGAGGCAAGAAATGAGGACCAAAAAATTGTTTTGTCGTGACTAAATTTACTGAGACGCTGATTTGGAACTCTATTAACAGGCGCGCGCCCTAAATTTGGTACATATAATTTATTTAATGTATAAAGTTTTCCTTTCCTGACTGAAAAAACACATTAGATGGTTTTAGGACAAAAAAATGCTTTTTTTGAGGCATTTTTTATTGGAGGTGGCCTCACCTGATTAAAAAAAAAAGGAAAACCAACGGGATTTGGGAAGATTTGATAATAGTATTTTAACCACTGAGGAAATCATTGGTTTTTTTAAGGAGGACCTCCTCTTCCTGTAAGGTCTTGGGGGCCCAGGCCCTGAAACGACAGCCTCTCCATTTGATTTGGCTGAAAAAACGTGCTGGGGATACAAAAGAGAATCACCGACTCATCCAATCGGGCTGCCCTCGACGCGCAGGGTCGCCGTGCGTAAAAGCGATCCTATTTTTCTGTTGGTTCCAAACTCCGTTTAAAAATATAATTTCTATAGATAAAATAGATAACTATAAAATAAAAACTTGATAACATTATTCAGGTTTCTTGGGAAACATCCGTTTATAAGCAGGTGATCATTGCGCAGTAGTGACAGATTTATGAGAAGCAAAAGGGGAGGGCAGGAGGCCTCACATGACTTTCACTTTGACCTCAGGTGCTCCTTCTTCTACCACAGGACTAGGGGCGGCCATAAGGCCCCTGTGGCTGCTGCACCTGTCAGGTGACAGTCTGCGTCAGAGGCCTGAGGACGCGCGTGCTGCTCCACCTCTCCAGTCCGTTTTATTTGTTAGTTGTGACTTCTATATTTTAGAGGCGAATGAAAACTTAAGAAGAGATACGAGAGTTTCTCATTATGTTTACAGTCAGCGGGCGTGTAATAAACGAGCCGCTGGAGTTAACATGCGCTATTAATTTTTCATTGCTTTTTCGTTTCGTGGCTCGGGCGGAAAAAAAGCAAAACAGCCGAAGCTGTCATGGTGGATGGAGGGATGGAGGAGCAGAAGACGCAGAGGGGAGGGAGGCATCTAAACAGCAGTGCTGCTTTCCAATTGCCTCTGCTTGATTATCGCAACGCAACATTCTTACTAATGTTTTAAAAAGTACAAACACCGTCTCCGTCTCCCCCTCCCGTCCTCCAATTCCCGTCTCTGAAGAGGTAATGAAATATGGTAATGAATTTGGATCCCCGGATTAAAGTCCTCCTACCCTGATGGAAGTTTTCTCCAAATTTCCAACCCTAAAGCAACAACAATTTGTATACATGATTGATCGTGTTTGGATTTTTTTTAATTGCTTATGTATTTAATTTGCAAATCGGAGAGACAACAGCGGCAGTTTACTTCTGTGAGAGGAGTGTCTGCATGTCAGAAAAACAACCCTGGCTGGAAAGAATACAAAACATGTCGATTTTGTCTTTTAATTTGAAATTTAATTAAAGTAAGTTTAAAAAAAACAGATTTTTCTGTTTTTGGAAAGAATTTGGGGATTTTTATTGCATTTTGGGGAATAGTTTGACCACATTACGTTTATCTTCTAGGCCTCGCTTCTGATCCACAAAATTCTTATAAACATTCCACCTCTTCAGTTTTTTCTTTTTTCCCCCCTTTATGTATATATATAATTAATTTTATTGATCTTTCTTGTAGAAATATGAATAAGGATTACTGAGTCAATTTGCAACGTGGTGACAGTCAGTGGATTAAAGAGCAGAGAATACCTTTGGTGCGCAGGTTAGTGCGGAAGGACACGTTTCCGGGGTCAAATGGTTGTTATTTAGGCGACTTCCTTTTGGGCTTTTATTTTTTAGGAATTTAATTGAGCAGCCTATGTTTTCTTTAAGTGTTTCTTTGTGCATAGACCTGACTTTCAAAGCGGAACGCCCCCTAGTGGCTAGAAAACTTGCACCCTCTCCTCCAAAAATCAAATAAAAACTGGAGGTTTCGGAATTTTCATGAAAACGAGACTGTATAGCAAATAAATTTAGGTCGATTCTGTTAGATTTGGTTCATCTGGGCCTCACAATCCAACAAGGCTGCAGATTTAAACCCAAGAATCTCTACATTTTAATTTAAATAGTATATAAAAGTTAATTATATCCTGAACTGAGCTTTCCATAGATATTTTGCCTTATGGTGCGTAAATTACACCAATGTTGTGAGAATGAAAAAGAAAAAAAGGAAGAAATACTCATATATATTAACTTGAAAGATGTACAGGAAGAGAAATAACGCCTTTTAATTTGCCTCACGCTTTAGGCTATTTGTGAGGCCGATGTTGCGGGGGCAAAGCTTTCATATGCCCTCTCAAATCAGGTGGGACAAATATGTATTGACTCCCCACATTCTTCCTCCTCCTCCGTCTCTCAGTTTGTGCAGAAAGTCGACAGTTGCATTTCATTAAAAACAACATGTGCTCCAATCCGCAGTCAATGAGATAATGAGAGGAAATGCATGTTTCATGTGTTTTTCTCCAATTTCCCTCCAAGCTAAAGATTTGTTACACTTTAGGAAGAAGGGAGTTGGAAAAATAATTCAGAGCGAAAATTTCACACCTTCTACATATACAGGCCTTTAAACTAAGATGGAAAATAATTTTAAACCAAACAATAAGTTGATTTAAAAAGCCATTGTCACTCATTTATCAACATTTATTTTATTTTTTATGTGCTTTTATTTCTTAAGCATCTGAGGCTGGAAGAGTTGCTTTAAGACTTCTTTATTCCCGTATTTCTAAAGGCTTGCTGCAACTAAGCCTCATTTTTAGTAAGACCTAATTAATTAGCCATTTAGCATTGACATGAATAAATTGAGCGCAAATGCCTATAAAGGCGTTGG
>NC_050512.1:20479440-20483491 GCF_002922805.2 Oryzias melastigma
CTGTCGTTTCCCTCCTCTGGTTCAGGAGACACCAGAAGAGACCCGCTGTCCTGTCCCATGAGAAGGGGCCCCAACTCTGATTTCTATAGTTTTTGGCTTCTCTCCTCCTTTCCTCATTTTAACAATTTTAATATGTTTTCAATTTTTGAGGTCACAGACTCCATGAGTCCGCATTTTTAAACACAAAAAAATCTTCTCACAGGCTGCAGGTCACTGTCTTTCACTACAAACTATTGTGACCAGCTAAATCGATTGCTTTTTTTTCTGACCACCCCCACTACTGCATCCCTCCCCCGCCCTCAGCCCTATTTTACCAATGGAGATTCACTGTAAGCACGACCCGTTCGCAGCAATGCACAGTAAGTTTGGAAACTCCGAATTTCCTTCATTTGCATGACCCATGCATCCGCAGACCACCAAGTCTGCAACGAAAACATGCACGCCCAACAATGCATTCAGACAAAAAATACAGAACTTTGTATTGATATTTAGTTTTATATCATTTTTATTATTTTTACTTTACGCAGATATCACTTTCTTAAAATAAATATATATCATATAAAAACATGCTGATCATATTTGTGCATTTTATCTAAAATTTGCAGTAAATAAATTAATTTAAGTTTTCCTCATCCAAATGATATACAAAAATATACATTTTTTTGTTTGCGCATATTTCCTATTTTCTATTTCATGGGTTACACACAAAACGTATGCATATTTCATTTGACTTTATGCTTATTAGATGACAAACTGGTGTGGCTTTCCATTTGGGATGGAAAGTCTGCGTGAAGGCCGGCATTGTTTTGCTTTTGTGGGAGACGCTTTGCTGTCCTCCAGTGTTTGAAGGCAAGTCGAGGGGCAAGGGGTCAGAGCACGGGAGATAGAGGGACCCAATAGGGAAACAAAGCATGACTAAACCCGATCCTCGAAGAGTCAAAGCTGTGTGCGCGTTTTTTTTTATTATTTGAGGTTAGACACTCTTTTTACGCACAGGTGCAGTTTTTTTTATTATAAATGCCAACGGCTACAGGTCAGAGAACACACGTGCAGACTCACGTATTGCTCAAGGACACCTCAGCAGAGCAGCTGCTGGACGCAGAGGGGGCTGTATATAGGAGGGGGGCAGCTTGGGCATTCAGTCGTGACATGGCGGAGCCTGCTTTGTATTTTCACTTCTCTTTCTTTATCATAAAAACAGCTAAAAGCATCTCCATGTTTTGATTTGTTTATGGAAAGTGAGAAATTGTCCAGCTTTTTAAAGTTTTTTTGTGGAAAAACATTTCATAAGGAAAATATTCAAAGTGGGAGGAAATTCTGAAACATCTACTTGATATTATTAGAGTTAAAAGTTGAGATTCCTAATAAATATTTGTGGGGAAGTCAGTGTAATAACAATTAAATCTTAAAATAGCAAGTGGACGCGGGTGTTAGTGTGTTGTTTTTGTGCTAAAATCAACTGTAATGGATGAAGAATCTTTTAGTCACACAGAGAATCCATGTTGTGTGACTGACTGTTTGTTATCCTTTAAAAAAAGAAGACAAAATGCGCGCGCACTAAAAGGCTAGAACGAATCGCGTTTCCCCTCTCCTGCAGTTCCACCAAAGCCAATCATCCGCGGCTCTGACGGTATAACCACAGAGCTGAAGTTATATATGTCAAAGCTTGGAGACGCTTTAAAACGATTACACCCCCTAAAAAATGTCAGAGGTAGAGAGGTGTGGATGCTTTGAGTGTGCCGCGTGGAAATGTTAGGCAAGTTTGGATGTGCGTAAAGATCACATTTTTGGGCCCAAAAAGGTTTGGCGCTTAGTATTCACTTATTTTGAAGTATTTTATACCTTTAGAATTTTCCAGACTATTTTAATATTTAAAATTCTCAGAGCAGATGTCTAACTTTAAGGATCTATTTACCAGGAGCAACAATTTAGAGTCGGGATATTTTTAAAATCCATCCCAAGTAATTGTGATGATAATGAGCTGAATTTCATAAGCAGGTATTGTAATGGTAATACAAGTATGCTGAATATTAAGTGGGTAAGGCCGAGGCTTACCTTAAAAGAAAATGTAGGAATCTGACTTTTTTTTTTCATTTCTGACCCCAAAAGCATTCATCTTAATCAAATTCATTCAACTTTTTACGCATCAGCTGAAAACGCTGGAGAGCGTCCCTTCTTTGAATTTACAAAGTGAGCTCAGGCTTATATAATTATAACACCCGCCTCTCACGTGCATTGCAGCTTCTTATCGCTGTTTATTAACAAGCTTTCCTCCTCAAAATATTTAATATCCCACAAAAGCAGGAGAAAATATATATATATGTGGAAGAACAGCAAACGTCTGGCACATCCATCTATCTATTCTCTGTTTGTTCAATGAAATTTGCTTCATTTGTATTCTTGGAGACAACTTTTCACACACCTTTCAGGCAAAAGTAATTTATATAGTCCCCCTCTTTTTCCTTGTATTTATTTATTTTTTTATTCTTCCAAGACAGTGAAAATAGAACCAATCCAGATCAGGAACTGATGGTGTTTTGTTGGATTTTCTTTTTTGCTTTATTTTTGAATCGTCAGGCCGTGACGAGGCAGATGAGAGATGAGAGACAGGGAGGGTGGACAGAGAAGATGTGGGGGCACTGAGGAATGCAACAGGAAGAGAGACAGAGAGCCTAATGGAGCTTATTTTCTGGATGGGGGAGCCCCAATATATTCTACTTTATCTTGGTATTCTTTCCTCACGGAAACAGGGAATCAATCAAACATTTAAGGAGGTGCTGGAGCTCCCAAAGTCAGCTCCTATAAAGGGTAAATAAATAAAATCCAACAGGGATGCATAATGATCACTGCTCCCCCTCCTCCTGTCTGTGTCTGTCCCTCACTGATTCAGCAGGAAAATGAAGCTGCGGCTCCTGCCAACTCGCTTCTCCCTCAAGAGAGTCTGGATGCAGTTTTTGGAGGCCTCAAAAAGCCCAGACCTGTAATTTGGCACATCTTTGTGCCTAATTTGCAACAACACCTCCAGAGTGGCTTGATTGAATTTTTTGGGAAGCGCTGGTTAATTTGTTTGGTCAGAGGGGCAAACTCCTTCATCCCAAAGAGGGGGGGAGATCTGGATTTTTCTTCAAACAATACATATTTTTTTCTGTTTTTGCACCTCGTCATGTTGCATTTCAGCGCCGTCTGAAACGCGGCCTTTTTAAACGAGCCCTTGTATGACTTACTCACAGATTCAAGCTACAGTTGCTGATAAACAAATGCCTTTATGGAATGTGTACATTTCCCGGCCCTATCATTATTTATAAGCTTGGGAAATAAATTTCAAACATATAATCCCCGTCCCTTATCCTGAAGAATGGTGAGAGTCTGAACGCCAACAGTAAATACACAGATAAGTGAATAAATAGTTATCTGGAGGTTTTTGTAGGTCACAAGTTATTCCTCACCATCTCCTCACAAAGCAAGGCGTATTTCATGCCCTGGCCCAGATAGGAGGGGTGAAAGGAACCATTTCATTTACTCTTATCAGAGAATGAGGGAGAATGGTTGGGCAAAGGGAGGGGGAGGAGGAGGAGGAGGATGGTGGCGGCGGGGCTCTTCTCTCTAGATACCTGTGGCGAGGAGGCCACAGCACAGTGGGCTTCTATAAATGACCGAACAGAAAATGTGCTCTTATTCAGTGAGAGGTTAAAAGAAATAATAATACGGAATAAGAAGAGGAGGGAAGAGGAATAATGCCCTCACACGGCCGTACAAAGCTTTCACAGAAAGTGCAAAAAAAAAAGACCTGAATTTGTCCATGTAGGTCAGCCGGCTCTTTCTAGTGTTGTCTCTCTGCATACACTGAATGGGACCGGTGTAGCGATTTGAATACGATTTCCTGTAAAGTCACAGGAATTCGCCACGGTAAATAAGTGGATTGCTTCTTTATTACAGGGACAGTGTGATTCAAAGGTGCCCCATGGAGTTATGGGTGAGATTTTTCTGCTTTTTTTTTTCTTTATTCTTGAAACAGATTTATCAGCTGAAGGTTGAAATGAAGACTTTAGGG
>NC_050512.1:20483595-20518134 GCF_002922805.2 Oryzias melastigma
CGAAAAGACAGACAGTCCACATTTTTCAGCAGTGGCATTCAAGGTTCTCTGGATTAACACCGGCTTCTATTCAAGCTGTCTGACTCCTGGATATTTTAAATATATGTGCAAACCTTATTTTGCAGGACTTATCCTCTTCATCTGCACTCTTAGTCCCACATCAGCAAGGAAAAAGCATAAAAAAACTTTCAAATGTGCAGAATTTAGCCAAAAATATGTGACCTAAATCTCAGTTTTAAAGAGTCAGAAAAAATGCACCTTCCCTTTCATATCAGAACTTCCATGCTCTCTTTGATATTTTTTCAAAGGCTTTTAAACTTCTTCAGCTGTTGGGTAGAACCTAATAAAAGTTAGTAACAGTGCAGACAATTTGTCATGTAAAAAACTGATCTTGAAAGATGAATTTGTTCTCCTTGACCTTTAAAGGGGATCAGTTGAACATGTGACACCCAAGAAATTTGAGCTACAAAGTGCAATTTTTATATTTTAGCTGGATTTATATATTTTTTAGGACACTAAGCTCGTCGTTTCATGTTGTTTCGGAAGCTCAAGCTGCTTTCTCTTTCCTGTTTTTCCTCATGGCAGCCATTTTTATCTGGGGTGATGCATGAGGATTATTCTACCTATAGATTGCGGTCTTTTGTAAAGAGTGATTGCGTTTTTAAACGGTGCTGTCCACAGCTGGCATCTGCATAATGAGGCTTCTTCCATCTAGAAATCCCAAAAAAGAAAAAAAAGAAAAACCAGAGTGATCATCCCCATTAGTTTTTGAAAAATGTCACTCTTAGAATTTTGCATTTTTTTTATTTGTCAGCCTTGCGCTGACCTATATAGGTGTGAACCAAAGAAAGTCGTTTTTGGAGATTTTTTTCTTTAACTTATGCTAATAAAAAAAAAAAGGAGCAGGACAGGCTAGTTCAGCTGACAGCTTGGTGTTTTCGGCAGTGTCCCTGCTGGGGTTATGTGTTTAAAATCTATTACCCCCACAGCAAGGATTAGTGTGTATGTGAGAGAGTGTGCGTTTCCCCTAAAGACGTAATCACTATGTTAATACAAAAGCTAGTGGATTAAACGGCAGAGACATTCTAGTTGATTTACACTTTGCCTTTGGTGAGATTCACATATATACAGTAACATACACAAGGGAGAGGAAGAACGACTTGTTTTTTAGTGTCTCTATTAGTCTTTCATCAAACAACTCTTTGTATCCTTCATTTTTTTGCAAGATTTCCTTTAAATATTTACTGCAGCTCTGAATTTTTCAACTTGATTTACTTTAAATTGGAAACTAACTTAAATATTTACAAAACTCACATTATCTCTACATCACACCTCTGTTGTATTTTTCTGCTTAAATCTGTCAGTCAAAATCAATAAATCTCTTGCAGCTCTCTAATAGGCTGTCGTGGTTTTCTCAATATTTTTGGCTGAAACAGAATAATCCAAAACAGTGCCTAAAAACCCCGTTTCCGGAAGGTTATTCAATTATGTTGGGGCTCAGCATCTCTTTGTTCTGTTCTTGTGTATACCAGTCTTTTTTATATCAACATCCTGCTATACTTTCATCCTTTTATCCCTCAGGGGGAATATTAGTGTATCCTTCAGTACGGGGCAGGCCGTTGTCAATAATTAATTGAAATCCCTTCATTTGCTCAAAATCTTAGCCCAGGCTGCCCCTGGTGAAAAAAGCTCAAAGTTTGCTCGTTGGAGCGGCCCAAATTGTGGTATTATGCTGAGCAAGATAAATGAGAAGCAAGAGGGTGATGAGATGCATTTGAGATAACAAATCTACTGCTGGTGGGAGCTAACAGCTGTGGGGTTATTGTATAAAAAGTTCTGAACGATCCACAAAGGCACCAGTCCGTGTGAGAGTTAAGGGAGTTTACCTATTTTTACCTGAAATCCATGAGCTTTTTTGATTCTGCAGCAAATCAACTTTGTGCTGGAGAGATCGTTACTAATTCATTTATCCTACTTGCTTTTCCTCTATTTATTTTCTAAAAAAAAGGCTATTTTTTGTAGAAAAGTTACTTTTTCCAGTTGGATGTTTCCTTTCTTTGTGATCCTTATTCATAAACTAAAGTAATAAAATGTAACATCTTCACGTGTTCCAAGTTTTGCTTATTTGAGGTTGTATTTGTTTGTTTACAGGACATGGTGGAGTGAACCAGCTTGGGGGAGTGTTCGTAAACGGCAGGCCCCTCCCAGACGTAGTCCGGCAGCGAATAGTAGAACTCGCCCATCAAGGAGTTCGGCCCTGCGACATCTCACGCCAACTAAGGGTCAGCCATGGATGCGTCAGCAAAATACTGGGCAGGTAACAAAAAAACAAACACATAAAAACACATAAAAATCTAAGTACACTGAAAAAAGTAGTAGATCAATTTGCAAAAGTTCTGTTATTTTTTACATTTAAAATTATTAGTTTGTATCAAATACACATTTTGAGTTGATGGTTAACTCAACTCAAAAATGTAATTTGAAATAAACAAATATTTTTAAATGCAACTTTTGCTAATTCTTCCAATGTTTCACTTTTTTCGGTGTATATTTAACCTTTTTTTTGCCATTTATATAATAAACGATTCATGTAGGTTGTGGGTTGTCTACTTTCCATTTACATTTGATCATTATGATGATTCTTCCACTAAAACAACTTACAAAATAACCAGTTAAAACCCAAGAAGGCAATGTAGAAGGCTTGAATTTTAAAAAGAAAAGATTTTAAGAATTCAAGTAAAAGTGTAGGTTCTGTGATGGGCTGGCAATTCAACTGTGGTTGGGATAGGCTCCAGTAACTGTGTGACCCTGAAAGGGATCAAGCAGGTTTGTTTAGTAAATAAATGGAAATAAAAGTGCCTCAGCAATGAAATACAAGGCAGAAAGGGCAAATGATGAAAGTCTTTGTGATGGATTTTAGCATAGAGTTGAAAAAAAAAACTTGTCTTCTTAGGAAACATTCTTTTTACTAGAGCCATCCATCCATCCATCCATCCATGATACATCCTGTAACCACTATAGATACCCATGAAGAGCTGTGTAGTGGGACATTTAACCCAATTTGATTTGGTGTCACAGTTGCAGTTTTAATGGTTTAAACTAAGAGCAATGATTGTATCTTTTTATTATAAAGGTGTAAAGCAAATATAGCGTTTCTATGATCAGGCTGGAAAACTTGATAATTAAAAATAAATAGAAATTATGAGTTTTTTAGAAAACAAATCAGTCATGAATGCATTTAAGATCAATCCCAAAGGAGTCAGATAAGGACTGTGTGGGATGATTTTCAGTTTGACAACCAGATGATTCAACACACTATAGCATTTACCTTCTTTTTCCTTAAATTTTCATCATGCATGTTGTGGCACAAGCGCCAAATTTGGCGCTGATGATTCCTTCTGTCAGAAAAGCATGTTCGCCAGGAGAAAAATCCAAAATGGCAGCCATTTGTAAAGATGGCGGCCGTACACTCAAAAATAGTCAATGTCTGTTTGCCCCAGTCTCATCAATAGGGGCTGTTCATGCACATCATACAGTCCTTAAATTTGAGGGGTATCTACAGATGATGTATATCACATCTATATTATACATATTTTATATATAAATCTTGGATTTTCTTGTGGTTGATGTGCTTTTCTGACAGAGAATCCTAAAGTACATCCATGTCAATGTAACCGGATTGCTTCTGAGTTGTGTTTAAGGAAATAGAAATCGTTGAGACACAGCAGGACCCTTGGACCTCCATTTATCGCAGATCTCTCCTAACGGACTGACAATTTTTCCAAAAAGAAAAGAAACAAAAATCAGTGTTAGCGGGCCGTCTTAGCTCCTACAAGAGAGTGAGAGGTAGAGGGAGATCAGCTAATCCTTACATTAAAATAAAACGTCAACATATTTATAGTTTTCAGATTTTTGCACAGCAGAACTCAACAGGATATTGGGCATATTTGAGATAAAATGAGCATTCATGTTGCTAACGTGACATGACACCCACCTCTCCCACCGGACAATAAAGCAGAACGGGGAGAGGGAGAGCAAGCGCCAAACAAATAAAAGGAAAACAAGGAAAAAAGAACAAGTTAAGGAGAGCCTAATAACCCAACACTGAATACAGGAAGGGGGGGGGAGTGGCTTAGGAACAACCAATATTTTGTGTAATTAAAACAGGAAGTTAGATCTCATCTTGTTACATCAAATTTGGTACAAAATGCATGATTATTTTAGCAACCAGTTCCACTATGGTGGTGTAACAAATGGGGTCAGAACATATATTTATACTTAAAAGATAAAAACAAAAAACAATAAAAGTTATTTATTTGACCCACATTAAGTAAGAAAATATGTATCTCATGCAAATTGTTTTTACTGGTTTGTCAATAAGAACTTAAATTTTTGTTACAATGGGAAACTTTTACTCTTGCAAATGCATGTATGTGTGTGTTTTTAATCCATGCTGGCTCAATATGTCAAAAAGGAACACAGACTGTCTCAGAGTCATGTCTGCTTTTCTGTCCTGCACAAACGTTTTGAAATATCTTCCTCCGTTTAACTTTACTCTTATTTTCCTTCTTGTTACCCAACTCTCTCTGTCGACTACATTGCATTTCCATGAGTTTTTCTTTTTCCATTTTCTCATTCAACCCTAAAAAAAAATCTGTTAAAGTTTTGTTTTACCTGCCTGATTCTCTTTCAGTGTGTTTTTATTGAAATTATGGGAATAACTCCCTGCACACCTTGAAGAAAGAAAAAGAGGCAGACATAAAAAGAAAAAAAAAAAGATTCATCACCTTTTGGAATTAGCCCCAAAAGAATAGCTGGACTTCTAGAAAAAAGAAAAAATCTGCACACATATATATTTATAAGTTCCTGTGATAGAGAATGGGAAAAAAAGGCAGGAACAAGGAGCACAATCAGAAGGGAAAAAGGCGTGTTAAAGGAGAAGAGTGCGGCAAAGAGAGAAATGAATAAAGACAGAGAGACCATTTGAGGGGACAGAGGGCAAAGGATTAGCTACAGAGACCCTCAGCTATATCAAAAAATGTGTTGCTCATTGTTCTCCCATGCCTCTCCTTCTCTTACTCTTTTTCTGTCTTTTTCTCTCTATCTCTTTCTTTCTCCCCTTTCCTGGCCGTTCAACTCACTGAAGCGTTACTGTGAGGGGGAGGACAGGGGATCGAGGGATGGAAGGAGGGAGGGAGGGTTGTTTTATCCTCTTCTCTCTGTCTCTTTGGTGCCAGTAGAACAAAAACAGCAACTCTACCACCCTGTGTGTGTGTGTGTGTGTTGTTGGCTCATGGTTGCGCAGGATATCAATAACTACGCACGTTTATTCATCAATGATTCAGCTGTGAATAATTTAAATAGTTTTCCATTTGGAAATAGATAGTTTTTTTCTTCCTTTAGCTGTGTTCACGCTCCTGCTGTGAGTAGCACACACACACACACTTACGTGCACACCCTCAAACACAGGAGGAAAGACAAGGAGGTGCACATTTACAGGTACCCACGTCTACACGGAACGGATTACTCCACCGTACAGTGGAGAGGGAGCAGCAGGTTTAAGACTGACTGACAGCTTGCATCCACACACACACAGCATCCCCCTTTTCTCCTACACGCTGTGTGGCGCGCTTGTGGTCCTCCTACCCCCTGCCCCCATGCCCCTTCTGCATGCAAATACATTCATGAAATAGCCATGGTGGACACGAAGCGCCTCTCCGCTTATGTCTGTGTTTATAGAAACCCTCTCATAGCAAAGTGACAGATCGAGGTTTGGAAAATATTTGGTCACAGTTAAGGTATTTACCTGAAGTCAGTATTTTCAGTTCTATCAGAACCTTATGTAACTTGCAGAGAGGGATTTATGTCACCTGGATGCGCATGTGGCTGTGGTGTCACGACACAGCGTTTTTCTGAAGTGTGTGAATTGAAGGCATCAAAAAGCTGCAACAGTAAAAACCTGAGAAAGTTTAAAATAGTTATATTTTTCAAATAAAATTAAACTTTGTCCAAGGTATCAGTTATGTCCAAGCATGGAATAAAAAAGAGGGTGGTGATTAAGAGCTTTAGATGAAAATAATTTATGAGTACAGATGCTAAGTTTTAGCTTAAAAAAGATCTTGATGCAAAAAAAAGTTACAATAGCAAAACAAAAATTTGACCTAAACAGTCATTTATTCTCAAAGAAGTGTTATTATAAGGGTGGATTTGCGTGAGAAGCTGCTTTTTATTACTTGAAATTTTACAAAAGCTGCCAAGAATTGCAAAAATATGTAGGTACACCTATAAAAAAATAGCAATTTTAGCTTTGTTGATGTAACAACTACAGTTACACTGAAAACGACTGCAATGACTTAATAGAAATGTAAATTTTTTAGTTCATAAGTTTAACAAGACTCCCTAATTTCCTACAAACAGTTCAAATGAACTATGTAGTTGCACAAATGTTCGTACAACTATGCTAAATGTATAATTTCCTGGTAAAATGAACACTGATTTGTGAGGTCATTCTTTTTCTCCAGAACTCAAAAACAGAGAAGCTGAAATAAAAAGTGGAACACTGCTACCATGAGCAGGAGAAAATGAGGTGTACAGTTGCTCTTTTGTGCTGCTCATCTTAGTCCAAATCCTTATTGCCGAAGTTTGCAGTTTTACAGCATGCAGAGAACTCAGTGTAAATGTTCAAAAGTTTATTTATTTTGATTAAAAAAAGCTCTTTTATTTGTTGAAAAATTGTCAGGTAAAATAAAAAAAACAACTTTCAACACAAAATATTAATTCTTTGAAAATATAATTAGTGACTTTATGCTGCAAGTAAAGTATGTTTTGGAGAATTATAAAGTTATTCTGTGCTTGAGCTTCATTAAAAAGAACTACAGACACATTACTTTTTCCCACAATACATTTTAGTTAATGATAGCAAATTATGAATAGCTTGACTTAAATTTGGTTTTAAATAGTATTTTTTTGGGCACAAGATAAATGGCATAAATCTAATTAGCGCTTTATAACTACTTAGAAGGCCCAAAGCACTTTACAGTCACAGTCCCATACATACATTCACACACATTATCACACTGATGGGAGCTCAACTGTCAAACTTTGTAGAAATCATCGTCTTTGAAGGGACATTGTCTTGTACAATGAACAGTCAATTTTAGACATCTTCTCTAGGACTCTGAATTTTAAAAGTTAAGCCTAAAATGGGACAGGGAGGTTACTCTGCTTGGTTCAATAACATTCTTAAAACAGGCTAGAGGACACAGAATAAAGTGAGACTTTTGTTAGGTTTACCAACAGGACCATACACTTGCCAATTAAATCAAAGCTACGCCTATTTGCACAAATTTGATCTTTTTAAAACCAACAAATTAAATGAAAAAGACAAAGATTTCTGAAAACAGATTGCAAAAAGTTGATTTATTTTGGAATTACGTCACAGTCAATGAGAATCGGCTAGCTTCAAATATCTGCCACCACCTGAAGATTTTGAGGAACTACAACGTTTGATAGGTTTTTAAGAATTAAACTTGAGGCAGAGACAGGGAGTCTGAACCTTTTTACCATTGATGGGGCATCAAATAGAAACTGGAGGTTAAGCTTTTTTTATTAGAGCTGCTCCGATGAAAATTGTGTTTTTGACATGTTCTGGTAGCATTTTTCTGATGATGGAGCACATATATAAATACAATTAAGATTAAAACTGTGTTTCTAAGTATTTTTTATTCAAATCATGGTAAATCAAACGAACAAATTGAAATTTGAAAAAGCTTGAAATTGTCACGTACAACTTAAACTCGGCCGGCCACAAGCTCTCTCCGCTCCATTTTGATACATCCATTCACAGTCAAATAGATCCACGTCCTCATCAGAGCTGGCATCTGGCTAAAAGCTGTATGGCTGGATAGTTTCACTATTGCTCGCCATTTTTGTTGCACCACTAATGTTAGCTTGGGGTTGTGAGAGAGTGTAATCAAAGACGGTAAATGAGCGCAGTCTTACTCCATCCATCTATGACTCAAAGGTGAATTCCTTGTAAAACCTTTCATGTCACTAAGCAACCACTAACTTGTTCTGGCAAAAACTAGGATTTAAGTGGACTTCTTTACCTCTCATGTTTTTTCAACGGATTTATTCAATAAGCAGAATATTTCCTTCACACCTGCTGTGGGTAATTTTACTGACTACTCTGAAGTTTCAATTCATCTCTCGATCGATTTTAAAAGCTTTCAGTGGTCTTTTAGTTATAATTGTGTTGTTTTTAGCTCAAATAAAAAAAAACATGTTTTTTAGGACATAGTTTCTGCAGAGCAGCAGGAGTTTCTTCATGTTATGAATTTGATGCATTCATGTTGATTGACATGCAAAGGTAGTTTATGAAATGTTGCCGTCCAAAAAATGTGATTTCTTTTTATTCTGTAGTTTCAATAAGGTTTTGTGTTTCTATCTCAAAGTAGTTTGAGTAACTCCTTCGCTGTGGTCGGCAGGTACTATGAGACGGGCAGCATCCGGCCCGGTGTGATCGGCGGCTCCAAACCAAAGGTTGCTACACCCAAAGTGGTCGACAAGATTGCCGATTACAAACGCCAAAACCCCACCATGTTTGCCTGGGAGATCCGGGACAGACTCCTCGCCGAGAGGGTCTGCGACAACGACAGCGTCCCCAGCGTCAGCTCCATCAACAGGTACCACGGCGAGCAACCTGCAGACATCAGTACTGAATTCAGACAGCAATATATCCGTGTGTTTTACATTTTTGTTAGTATGGGAGTGTAAAGGAGATTTGCAAAGAGGCGATAGTCTCCATATGCATGAAGTGGCTGCAGCTCAGTGGTTCAACATGATGGTACAATGACAATCCTTTCCCCTGAGCACAGAGGCAGTGAAAGAGGGAGGGATAGTGAAATAAGAGAGAGAAGAATTGAGCCAAAGAAGTGGACAAAAGGGAATGGAAGTGTGTGTGTGTGTGCGGAGGGGGGGTGAGGAAAGAAACAAACACAAAAGGAAACGGGAGAAAAGAAAATGCAGGAAAGGAAATGAGAGGAGAGGAAAAGGGGAGGAAAGGAGAAGAAAGGAAAGAGGAAGAGAAGACTTGCATGAGCAGCCAAGCAGGAAGTGTGAGGCCCCTCTGCCATGTCAGCCAGCCTCAGCCACTTTACACAACACACATACGCACACGCTCAGCTTTGCTCCCACGACGGTCGTGTTCCCTCTGTCACTCAGAGTCTCTCACACAAGCCACTTCACACACACTAATATCTCCTCTCTCCTTCTGCAGGATCATTCGGACTAAGGTTCAGCAGCAGCCCGGTCAAACGGGCTCAGTGTCGGCTCACAGCTTAGGTAGGTTACTTCTGTCAAATCATGATTCCCAACGAAAAAGCTAAGATTATCAGTTAAAAAAAGTTTTTATTGTGTGTGTCTGTGGACACTGATGAATGTAAAAGTGCAATATGGAAAAAGTCTTGATAGTTTGGACGATTTAGGTTTTTTTGTATCTATGTGTAGGTAAAGGTATGCCCAAGCTCCTTCTGGTTTGCTGAACAACAAAAATCTTAACTTAAAGTTTAATGTTTATTGAAAAAATCATCAAATTGGTCTTGTAAAAATGTAAATGTATATATTTTAAATGCAAGAAATACAAAAGTGATATATTGAGAAAGTAATCAGAGTTGAGAGTAAATAGAAAAACAAATATTATCCTGGGCTGCATGGTGGTGCAGTTATTAGCACCTTGGCCTCATACTGAGAAAGCCATGGTTCAACCACTAACTGTGATCTTTCGGTGTGATGTTTGCATTTTCTCCCCATACTTCTGTGAGTTTTCTCTAGGTAGTCTGGTTTTCTCTCCAAACACATGGTTTGTAGGTAATTTAGTATCTCTGAATTGTCCTTAGGTGAGTGTGTGGTTGTATGGCTCTGCAACATGCTGGCAACCTTTCAAAGTCCTACTTTGATCATAATTTGAGCTACTTTATTAGTATTCTCAGTGGTCTTTTAGTTATGCTGTTTTTAGACAAAAAAAAAAAAACTTGTGTCGTTTTCTGGGACATAGTTTCTGCAGAGTGGCGTTTAAAATAAACCTCAGAGTTGTGGATGTCATCCATCTGTTTCCCACTAGCTTACAGCCCTCACACCCTCAACCTAACATTGCCGGGACAACAACAATGGCGAGGTATAGAGCTATCCAGCTGTACAGTTCTGAGCCAGATGCCAGCTCAGACACGGAAAACAAGAGACCTATGTGCCATTTCATTTAATTTCTGGAGCACCTTCCACCATCAGCTAAGGAGCTCAAAGTGATGCACACAAGGAAAGCAGAATACATTATATAATTTAAAAAACACTAAAACCATTAAAGACATAAAAACAAATTTAAAACATAAAACAGCCTCATGAAGCTTGATTCCTTGAGTCATGGCAAAATCATGAAATTAACTTCAAGATGAGGGCTAATTTTCAGATCTTTTGTGTATAACATGTATAATGCCAAAAAAATGGATCATTTGAAGAGTTCTCTATATTTAAATAACATATTTTACCACTTTCTTCCTCCATCAATAGCCTACATCTATTACAATCATGACTGAATCGTTTCTTTTTACTCCTCAGAGTAGTAATAAGAACCTTCCCTCTTCCCTCTTTTCCTCTTTCCTCTCTGGTGGATTGTGTTTGGTGTCTCTCATATCTTCATAATCACACATTGTCTATTAATCTAAATTAATTTTACACACGATGCTCCCTGACTCCTGCCTACTACTCACATCTAGCAGACGCACTCAGATGCACGCACACACGCGCGCTCGCTTTCAGATTACACAGATAAATGGGTCCCAGTCCCAGGCGGAAAATTGAACATTTGGATTTGCAGAGTAAGAGCGTTACGTTCTGATAGAAAAAGGGTGAAAAGAAAGAGAAAGAAAAATCAGATAATTGAAGTGCTAAATCAAGTGATGGTAAAAGAAGGGATATGCATTCATTACACTCTCCACGCCGTTAGTGAAGGAGTGCAGCTGAAGGGGACTTTGATCCCTCAGTTTGTCGTTTCACTCCTTATTCCTCTTTCGGTTTTGCCTTCTTGTGTTTGGGTTGGTCTGCTGGGAGAGAGGATTAGGATGTCTGCTGCCACACCTTTCTGTCCCTCCTGGGATACCGCACTGTCACTCAGCCCGCCGTCCGCTTACAGGGGCTCAGATAAGGGATCAAAGAGTGAGTGACTGTATGTTTCAGTGTGTTCAGTTGTGTCAGGAGAATTCCTGCTGTGTATGTGTGTGTCTCTAAGGCGGTGACAAGTATGTCGCTTTGTTGCCCAGCTAGGAACTCGACTTCTCCAGGGAGAAGATCAGAACAGGAGACAACAAGAAGCAAAAGACCAGCAAAGACCTGTCTCTATTGCCTCAGTTTTTCAGGAAAAAGGGATGGAAGATCAAAATACAGAAGATGTGATTTAAGACAACACCTAAAAATAAATGAGCTCAAAAATGGCAACATTTAAAGACGAAAATTTGAAACTGTAAAAACCCAAAACAAGGGACAACAGAAGGGGTAGCAAAACAGATGACTAATAAGCTGAGAGTTATTCCATAAACAGAAAAAAACACATAAAAATCTTAACTGAAACCTGGTTTGACAGTGACTTAATGAAAATCGTAAAACTCAAACAGAAAGCATGACTAAAACCAAGCAAACGAACGGAGAAGCACCAATCCTCAATGACTTTGCAGTCCAGTTTCAGGACGTCTGAGGTGCATCTGCACAATTTACACAAAGGCTATGCACGTCTCCATAAATAGATTCTATGCATTTAAGTTTGTAAAACCATTTGTAAAGCCTGGTAAAAAATGTACCAGCTTTAAATCCCTAAAGGGATCCATGAAAAAAAATTATGAGTCAAGAACTTGACTGGGTTGTCTTCATTTCAGTTCCATGGCTAAAGACACATGTGATGATGCTGCAATTCTTGTTTAATTAGAAAAATAAAGAGCATTTTAACATATTTAGCATAATACTTCTTTACAATAGTTTATTTATCATTAAATTAAATAAAAAATGCTCCAAGCCCAAACTGATAATAAACGTGTCCACTGACTTTTTTCCGATTTCCGTGTGGTTTGTCTGCAGCGACATCCGTGGCCGCCTCGCAGGTCCCTGCAGTGACCAGCGACTCGGCGGGCTCCTCATACTCCATCAGTGGCATCCTGGGGATCAGCTCTGCAGCTGATGTTGGCAAGAGGAAAAGAGACGAAGGTGAGCATTCCGTTTTGGTTTGCAACAACTGTAGTTTTTAATGATTAGAGTCCAGGCAGCATCGACTCTTTAAGGGAGTTTAAAGTTTAAAAGCAGTTGAATCACAACTCGCAAAAAATACACTTTCTACTCTCTAAAATCCGTCTACTTTTCAAAATAACACGATGACTTCCTTCTTTTTCTACCGATTTTATATGTGGGTGCAGAAGACTATTGAAGGATGGTAAATGAGAACAGTGCAGTGGAAGGCCCTTACAAATTAAAAGATTTGAAATATGTGTTTCAAACATTTTTTTTATTGATAACGTCATTTTGAGTCTTCCAAAATTAAGAATTTCCTCTTGCCATAGCAAGGATTTTGGCTAAAGCCAGAATGCTAATTTCAAGGACTCAAGATTTCATTTAAAATGCTGCTTGAAAAAAAATATATTTTTCAAAAATGATATAAATATTGACCCAAAAATTGGGGAAGTGCAGGCAAAACTTTTTGCTGAGGAGGCAGAATTCCACCTTTCCCCCTCTAGCTCCGCCCCTGGTATATTTATTAAATATTTAAATGGGGAATCCATCCTGTTTGAGTTTTTTTTTTCGCCTCTTTTTGGTTAGCTTTTTTATGGTTTCACTATTAAAAAATAATATAATGAAAGACAAAACATATAGTTTGCATGACATAAAAGCTACACAAAAAAAGTTAATATTCTCACAGAAAATTCTGGCTGCATGTTTTTTTTTAACCTACATTAATAATTGTGTGCTACAAGAGACCATACAGTGTAAACATTAAAACAGTCTGATTTAATGGAGATAAAAAGCATGAAAAACTCCTACAAAGTTGCAAGTAGAAAAATCCTGAATGTCAGATATGTGTGTTTGTGCATTTGTAATGTTCAAACGTCTTTATTGAGAACCCCACATTTGTTTACTAACAGTGCTTCACTGGAGAGTTACCTGAGAACTTAGTTTATTCATGCACTATTGATCATTTATGCTGTCATACTGGATCAATGTTGCAAGCTGAGAGAGAAGTGGAGGATTTGTTTGTCTGCGTGTAGGCAATTCTCACATGCTTTTGACGGGTTTGTGTGAGTGTGTGCTCAGAGACGCACAGGGTGGCGTATGTGTGTGTGTGTGTATGTATGCAGCAGTGTCAGTGGCATTAAAAAGCCATCACACAGACGGTCTCCTGCGGTAAATGAGACAGCACCAGATGTTGGCGTGAGAAGGGGGGGTGACAGAATGCCACAAGGGGCTATTTCTCTCTCTCACTCATTTGGTTTCAGTCTCTCTCTCCCTCAAATACACACAAACCGACAAGCACACACAAGCATACACACTATACAAGTTCCTCGTCCCACTGCTGATAAATTTTCAAATGATTCTAGACAGGTGAGTCCCTGATAGGCCATGAAATGCTTGATTCAAACGACCAGCTCAGTACGGAAATACTTACACCTGAAACACAGAGACACACTCATAAACTGTAAAGTTATAAAGAAACTGAAATAAATATTTAAATATCCAATCCAATTCTGACCACTATCAGAGTGCTTCCTGCAACTATTCTTTGTGCTTTGTTTTTTTTTCTCTTTTCATACACCCTGTTGTGAATTGGCAGCTTGAAGTTTGTGTCTTGAGCTCATTCTGGCCATGCTTAACCCGTCTGTGGCAAATTCCTGTCTGATCCTGAACTCCTTTAGCACTGAGAGGTGACTTTTTGTAACTAGATTACTTCAAGGTGCCAAGTTCTGTTGTGGTGAATGAGCCCATATCATCATTCTTCCACTACTGTGCTTTGCAGTTTGGGTTAATATGTTGTATTTGGTTCATGAGATCCACTGCTAATGTTTATATGGGTCCTAAATTAGTAAGTATATAGACTATAACACAAGTTGAATTTTTTTTTATTTGATTTAAAAAAGCTCAAACTGTGTCACAGTTGTCCAACAACTATTTCTAGTTTGATAGTTAGCAAAAGGGACCTTCCCAGGATCATTGCCTAGACAGATGAAGTAAAAAATATTTAGGGCAGAATGGCACTTTGAGTGAGGGGAACATTTTAGCCGAGTGAAAATGTTCTTTGTAAAGAAAGAGATGGATTGTTTGACGAGAGGTAAATTGTGACAGATAGATTTGTTCTTTGATATCTCCAAAGCTGAAAGCTGCTTTTGTGGGTGTTTCCTGTCAGCAATTGATAAAATCTGTTAAAAGTGGTCCACGAAAGAAGTAGAAGTGAATGTAGATATTCATTTTTGAGCACCTATAGTTGAATGAAAATAAATACCTATAAATACCTACCTTCACTCCTATAGCAGGAGGTGTGCCTGGATGACGACCATTTAAACCTTTCTTCTGTCTGTCCGTGGCCCAGTTTGAAGAAATTCTGTCCCGCTTTAACCAGAGGGAGAAAAAGAAAAAACAAACTAAAGGATCTTATTATTATTGTCTCAATGAAAATAATAAAAAAGAAACATAATAAGCCCATGGAGCTGGACCAATTGCGTCCCCTACAAAGGCCCCAAAGCGGCTCTTTGCCTGCCTGGCAGCCAACCTCCCACGGATTGGCCAGTGGCCGGCAGAGATAGCGCGGTCCGGCGGCCATGGGCCGGCAGAGCTTGCTAGCTCGCTACGCTAGCTCACTACACTGTTCACCAGGCGGCATGCTTGTGTATCAGGCTTGACTGGTCCAGCTCCCTGGGCTCCAGCTTCCATTAGGGCTTACGACCTATCCAAGGTGTATCACACCTTCATCCAACAATGGCATGGCCACGACAGTCTCCAGCAAACCTGTGGCCCCAGTGGTTAAGAAAACTGATGGAAGTTCAGGCTGAAAACCCTCCCATTGAGCAGCTATATTGGATTTGTTTTCTACGCACTGATCAAAACGTCACAAGCTCAAAGCTGAGTCCCAGAATGGTTGATGAAGCTCTCCAAACTTTAGATTTTTGAAGTGGGAATGTGTCACGTCTGCTGCCCCGCTGCTAGACAGACGTCCGGTGAATCGTGCCCCAGAACCTCAAATTGCGTCTGTACATTGACTTAACAATTAAACTGGACAACCCTGCCACATAAATCATGTTCAGTGTGAATGCAGCTTTAGTCATGTTAGCTTTGTTAGCATATTTACAATTCTCATAACTTTCAGACACATAAAAACAGACTGATACCACAAAAGACATTTTACAGTGATTAAGCTAGCTCCAATTATTATTAATTAAAGGCTTTTAAGTGTGCCTTACAATGTGGAAAATACGGTGAGTAAGGATTTGGTTAAAAGCAAAATAGGGGGTATGATTTTATGAGTGTAAGAATTTAAAAAACAAAAATGTAGTGACAAAATCCCTTTCAAAAAACCCGTGGTCACCTAGAAAACAATAATAGATAAAAGACAGCAGTAAAATGTTGGCTGTAAAGTCCTCAGAGTGGATTCTGTCCACTGAGCTGCAGTTGAGGGAGATGTACTGTAATCTAATTAGAATCACTTTATTCTTCGTGTTACAAGCCGCACTGCATGTTTCATGCCTCTATCTTGGGTACTAGAATTTCAAATCAAAACATTGTCTCACTTCATGTTTCACTCAGAAAGCATCGTTCCGGGTTCCGGGTTGCTTAGCGTCCTGTTTCGCTTGTATTTTTTTTTTATTTTTTTTATCTGCAGTGTTTCTGTGGCAGAGGTCTGTGCGGTTGGCTCTGTGGTCTAATTAACAGCATTGCTAATCACAGCTTCCATTAGAGCAGCCCCCGCTGGATAATGACACACATACACAGCGAGGGGTGACAGCAGGAACAGCATGCACTGACATGGACAGACAAACATATGAACAAAAAAAAAAACCTGCTTCTCGCATACACGCATTCCCATATGCTTGCTGGCTCCAACATTCTTACACACATAAATGCACAATAGGCAAACAATCAACTTTTTCTGCTGACTTTATTTTAGTGACTTAATTTGTATGCTGAATATTTTAATACAATGGCAAAAAGATGCCAAAACAGAAAGAAAAAGTGTGTTTTTTTATTGAATGACAAAAATATTTCAATACAAAAATAGTCAAAAATAAAGCACTTATACATAAAATATATACAAATGTATTATTTTGATTTGCATCATATTATAATCCTAATATACCATATCATGTAAAATCATATCATATGCTTGTGCTCCTCTGTGTCCATGTGTGCACACGCACAAACAGCAGCTGTGTAAGTGGTGGGAATGCAGAAAGGCAGGATCGCTGGGTTTGCGTGTCTTGGGGTGTGTGGGGGCAAAGCCCTGTGGTGACCTGTGCCCCTTGCCAAAGCAAAGGGAAGTAGAGGGTGACTGGGAACAGAATGGGAATGAATGGGAGTGAATGGAAGAACTTGACTTGTGGGGCCAAAAGGGGACTATTGTACCATTTACCAATTCTCTGACACACTGAAGTTACTTTTAGACGCACTCGCGTGTCTGTGTGTGTGAATGCTCATGAATGTGTGTAGACTCCCAGCATGGACATGAATTCCAGGACAGGTGAGTCAAGTGAGAACGGTTACTTTATAACCTCTATTCGTTTTTGATCTGCTTTCTGCCCATATAAGGAGATATACAGTTTACAAGAATTCTTCAAAATGCTCTTTTGGGTGAAAATTGATTCAATTGCATTTACCCAAGTTGACCTCTCACCCCCCTGTGCATCCACTGTGACATGCAGCAGCTTACCAAATAAAAGAGGCTAGAGATGGAGGAGAGAGTAGTCTCCACCCTTTTAGCTGGAGCTTTACTCAACACCTCCCGAAACTTTGATCTTTGGACATACAGCTGAGGACACACACTTTTTACACACACAAACATGCAGCCGCTGGTCTGTCCTGTGAGGTCAGGCAACACTTGCCGCACTGCTGTGATAATCTCTGTCAAGTGCAATATACACACTTGTGGTCTCATATCTTCTGCAGGTTCAGGCAGGACAAGTGACAGCTCTCGCCCTTACGAGCGTCTGATCATTCCACCTGTTTCTTGATTGATGGGAAAGGGGCAAAGTTGGTGACGGAAAGGGAGACACAGAAGGCGGAAGGGAGAGGAAGAAAGCAAAAGGAGGGAACAATGAAGGCTCATTGTTTGTTTTGTTCCTCTCTGAAAAAGAGGGAAGAGAAACGCTTCCCTTCTGAGACTGAATCACAGAGATAGAGGCAGCTGTGAAGGCTTCGGTGTGTGTGTGTGCACATGTGTGTGTGTCAGTATCCGACGGTGAATAGGATTTAACCCGTCACGGCAATGAGTTTCTTTACCCATCTACGGATACAAAGAGAGCAGCCGGAAATCAAGCGACCCGCCCACACCCTCTTCCATACCTACAACTAATCTATGCATGCTATTGGACCACATTGATTATGGCATGTAAAGCTTCATTCCGATCAGTCACTATGTTTGGTTTTCTGTGGTTGTTTGTGGGTGTTCTGCTGGAGCAGGCTTTGGGTCAGTGTTTGTGTGCTCATGTAGGTGTGTGACATGGAGAAGGCAGAAAGCAATAAGCTGGCTGAAATGGTGCCATCAGAGCTACATGATTGATCAATTGAATTCCATCATGGGGACTGGACGGTGGGATTAAATGGGTTGCCGTGGGTTACCCGGCGAAAGCATCATACCGCCTTTATCTCCCCTCTGATTGGTCTGTCACCAGAGACCTGGACCATACACTCACACTGCTCCTGGCCTCTTTATATGAGAGAGAGAAACTACAGAAGTGATGGAGAGATTATGATCAAGTGCAAGAGAAAGAGGTTTTGTGTACGGCAAATGTATAGAGGTTTTGTAGAATTGCGCAGCACTGTGTACTATAGATGCTGTCAAAAGATATGAGGTTTACCAGAAGTCTTTGAAAAAAAAAACTTTAATCACAGTTTGAACCAAAAGAACTGTCTTAAACTGTAAACTAGCTTTGCCAATACACTTTAGGTTGTCTCAAGTCCCACTCCCATCATCGTTTGATCTATTCTAAAAGTGTTCTTGTCCAGTGGGCGAATGATTATGCCATTTTTTGCTAAAATAAAAAAAAACCTGTATTATTTTCAAAAACACAGTTTCTGCAGAGTGGTTGTAGTTTATTAGAAATTTAACTCTTTGTTGTAGTCGGGACTGTTGGTGCTGACTAACATTACCAGATAGCTATCCAGCCCTAGAATTTTGAGCCAGATGCCAGCTAGGATGAGGAAAACAGAGACGTACATGGATCTGGAAGTGGAAAAATGGAGTGGAGCTGGGAGCTTGTGAGATTGTAGTTTCCAGGTGACTGCTAGAAGCTTTTTCAAGGCATTTTTCGTCTGAGACCGTAAATGTACATTGGTAGAAGGATGCCAGGCAAGATGTCTAGAAGAAGACCAAAGGGGGTTTATGAGTGCTGGGAACAAAGACATTAAGGTAGCTGGTGTTAGAATATAGTATACAGAAGACAGGGTTAGATGGAGGATTGGGCCTTAGTCTGCTCCTGGTTTGCAATGTTTTGAAAAAAGAAATACTCCTAAATGTAATTTTAAGCTTACTGTTCTTTATATATGTATGTCCTGCATCATCAGAACACCAAAAACAAATTTTTCATTGGCCCGGGTCTTTAAATCTTCTTAGTCTGATATCTAAAATAAATGTATTTCCATAATACTTGGTTTACTCATCTTAAGAAACTTAAAGAATAACAGAAAAATTATCCATTCATCCATTTATTTTCATATCCCGCTCATATTCCTTTCAGGGTCATGGTGCTGTTGGAGGAAGGTGAGGTACAAATACAATACAAACAGGGCCCAAAATAATGAAATTTATAATAAGAAAGACAAATTATTGCAATTGTTTTAGAAAGTCAAAAGTTTTAACTTTTAGAACAATTTGTTAGGTAAAGGCAAGTCGAAATATCAGGAGTAACTTTGCTTTTATGGACCAAAAACATTACTAACATTATTAAAATGGTAATAAGCTATATGTAATTTTTAATAAAGACAAAATTTATGGGAACACTGATTGGGATTCAAAGATAAATCTTCAAACTCAGCTTTTCTCTTCCAGTTCTTTCCCGTCTTTTTCTTTTTTTTCCTCTAAAAGCACAGTTTGGCACAAATGAATCAGTATTTTCAGTCCAAATGGAAAAATTTATATAAATTTAAAGCCCCCTCCCATGCCTTTTCACCTGTCTGTCATATCATAACCCAGACACACACTTGAAAACGCGCCAAACACACTGACCCCCAGGACTAAAATAAGCTCTCAGGAGCAGTTTGGAGCGACGAATTGGCTCTATAGCAGGGGATTTTCACCCTTGTGCCTTTTTTCTCTTTATCTTTTTTTTTGCGTTCTCTCCTTTCTAATCATTTGTGGCCCGCGACTCTTCAGAGTTCTTATAATTGTCTCGTTCAGTGCCTCAGCCTTGCAATAACTGCAGGAAACGAGAGCTCACAGTCTAATACTGATACCAAAGCAATATATATTTGTGTGCATGTGTGTGTATGGGTGATACGACAAGCGAGACTCTGAATTCTGTTTATAGGAGAGGAGGCTGTACTTTTCAGAGATCAAGAAGGAGAGGCTCTGTCTGCTTGGTAATGGATTGTATTTGTATACCATTTTCTCTGAGTCTCCACTATCAGCGAAATCACTCAATCCCAAATCAGCTCACTGGAGTTAATTCAGGTCCACTTTCTCCTTTTTTTGCATCAATCTCAGGGATTTATGTTATCAACCTCTGCCTCCTGCATTTTACTATCATTGTTTATTTCACTTTCTCTTGATCAGATGAAGACTAATAAACACTTCTCTGCATTTTCTCACTTCAATATTTTATTTCATTCTCTGTTTATAATCTTTCCATTTACCCCCCCCCCTGTTTATTTATTTTTTTATCCAGGATTGCAAGAGTCGCCACTGGCAAACGGGCATGGCCACAGTGGGCGGGACTTCCTCAGGAAGCAGATGAGAGGGGAGCTGTTCTCACCACAGCAGATCGAGGTATTGGACCGCCTCTTTGACAGACAGCCATCCTGTCCAATCCAATCCAGCACTGAGCTCTATGTGAGCCCTGACTCTGGCAAGGTAAGGGTGAGGGCATCGTGCAGGCTCTGGGCTCAGGGCGAGTTTGGGAAAAGTTAGAGGTTTTACATGACTGAAGTGTGTTCTGTTGAGCGAGCAGTGAGATGCAGAAGACAAGTGGTCATGAAATACAGGTGGATTCTGGGTTTTAAGGTCAGACTGGCTTCACTTATCCTTTTATCTCCAGTCAGGTTTCCACTTGTGTTGCAGATGCAATGACTTGTAACTTTTTGGTAAAAATTTAGAATAATTTTTCAGACATGTCATTTTTGACACAAATGCTTCTGAAGCTACGCTCACACGTGCACTCGGCAATGAATAGAGTAGAAACTCATATAAAGCAGCAGACTGGTAGCACACCTCTCGCAGCGTCGCCATCTTAAAATGACACCAAAAAAATAAAAAAAAACGTAATATAGTAGTCATGTAAATGTGTGTTTTGGACTTCCACGTTCAAAACTTTTGTTCACGTATCACTACGTAAGTTTCTATGACCGTCTTCAGGCTCTACATTCAAAATGTGGGGCCACTGAACGCACATTGAAAGTTAAACCAGGCTGAACTTTGACCCCAGGAACTTGGATTTGGTAGTGATGTATGGATAGCGTGGCATCGTTTCAAAGTTTATCACAAAGGAGAAATTAATAATTCCAGTTTGTTCCTGGCCGAAATGATATGACACCAAGTCTTTCATAAATCGGAAAAGAGCCGTGAAAGAAAAGGCCTGGAGCAAGATTCAAGAGATTTGCACCACTTTGACAAACATCTACCAATTGTAGGTGGATGTGCCAGTAATCAGTGCAAAAAAAAAAAAAAAAAAAACAGAAGAAGCTCTTCACTGCTCATTTGGGCTAAATGCACTTTTAAGAACCTGCATTTAGCGCATTTTTGAACATGCGTCACATGACCGGTTGACACTTAAACCTGTTATTTACAAGAGGCAAGGCAGTGAAAGGTTAATGCAGCAATTCTATATGGATGCCATCAAAAGAACAGCAACAACAACTGCATTAAAAAAGCTTAAAAAAACTAACTGTTGTCACTTCTTGCTTTTAAACCCTTGTGTCATCCTAGAGATATTTACATTGGGAGTGAGGTCATCTGAACCTCAGTCCTGCACTAAACTTTGTTTTTCAATTATTTCTTATCTTCACTGGTATCTTCAATCCTGTCCACCTTTTTCCACTTTTGTTATGGGAGAGATCACACATCAATATAAGGGTGGAGTCACATGGACTCCATACGATAGTACGAGGGTTAAAACAGATCCAATAAATTCTGTCTTTTTAATTTATAGTTTTGGTTGATGCATGAGTGTTTAGCTTTGATGTGTGTCAGACAGGATCACATAAATATAAGTTTTATTGGCACTTTAAATTGTATGAAAAGTGCTATGAAAAATTCCATACTTTCATTTAAAGACATTTCTAAATAAATTAAGCTGTGACATTAGTTGTAAATATAGACTTTGTTGCTGATCACCTGGATCAGGTATGTTCAATCAGAAAGTGAAAGACACAACTTGACCTTTTCTTCTTCGGTCTGCAGTTATCAGCTGTGAGTAAGGCAGGAAAAGCTGGAAAACTAGCAAGGCGGTAGATCATGAGGAACAGGATTCTGGACTGGATTATAATCAAATTCTTTAAAATACGCATTGCAGGATGTAGTTCTGGAATCACCGTTCGCATTAGCCTAATGTAATAGTAACCATAAATGTTTTTTTTACACTTTTATCAGCCCGCTTTGCCTTGTCATGCCATGTCAATCTTTACAAAACCACACTGCACAAAAAACCTCCACTTTTCTTCCATGTTGCCTCTGCTCCTGCTCAGTTAAAGATCATCAAATGTGGATTTCCGCAGTTGCCTGACGCGCCGCTGAAAGCTCCTCTCGCCTGACAGACTGGGAGATGGGACAAAGGCAACTGGGTCTATTGATTCTGTAATCTAGAAACACTACAGGGGTTAATGAGCAAATTGACCCGGCTCTCATTATGACCTCACTTCCTGCTGCTTGGGGAACGGTGATGGATCTGCGTGGATGCTGATGTACATGGCAGTGAACTAAAGTGTGTGCAAGTAAGAGAAAGAAATTTGGAAGAACAGGGAACAAGGGTGTGCCTGCACGTCTTAACGTTTCGGCTAAATTGACCTCCGGCCCTTTTTCTCCGGTAAATTAATGTAAATCTGAGTGGAATAGACAGATATAAGTTCCACTGTGAATAACAAAATGAGAGCAAGCGATTATTTGCATTCCGTCTACCTTTTCTCAGATGTTTTCTAATCTGCTGCCCTCCAGTCCACATTAAGGGACTATTACCCCATTGTCTCCAAATGACACATTTGTTTCACTGTGGCTTTTTAAAACTTCAAGTCCGTTTAGTCAATTGCTGTCAAGGACAAGAGGGCAGACACTTAAGAGGAGTGAGGAAATACAAACACAAAGCAGCCTTTAACCTAACGTTTGGCTTTTTAACCCATTCATGTCCACCTTGCTTGCATTGGAAGTCTTGTGGCACAGGGCAACATGTCGACAGGGATCGACTTGTAGAGCCTCTATAGACTGAAACTGAAGCCTATAATACCTATGAATCACAGGTCAGAGTCGTCTCTGAGCCCGGTCAAGCTGATGAGGTCGGGGGTCTGGGATGGGGGCTTTAAAAACCCAGGTCGCAGTGGGGTCAAACTGGCTTTAGGAACAGCATTACAAAGAGATGCAAGCACACACACACAAATCACTTTCAGAGTCTCCACCTCCCTCCCTGCTTTTTCCCAGCGGGGCTGATTGACAGTCGCACTGCTTAACGCTGACACTCCAGCAGCTCCCGCTCAGCCTCTTTGGTATTTGGACTGGTACTTGTGGGGTTGTGGTCAATAGGGGTCATTCTATGTTGTGAATGAGAGTTGAAAAAGAGCCTGGAAGAAACTATCCTACTAGTGGGCCTGTGCTTTTTATTTTTTTTTTGCTTCAAAATTTTCTAATCAGTTGTACTAAAATATCATCATTGTTATTTTAAGCCTGCTCTGAAATTTTCAATAAAGTACCCAAATCTTTAGTTTATAATTACTTTTCTATCGTTTATCTGAAAGTTATTCTGGAGACAATTTTTTTTTATAAAAAGCAATCTTTTTATCTCATCTCCCCCTCACAGCTCCCTAGTAGTCTATTAAGCCACACTATTAATTTATGTGCATGCGCTCATATTTTTGTCTGCAAGTGTGCCTGTCAGAGAGTGTTCATTTGAATTTCCCTTCAATCACTTCCTATTATCCAGCTGATAAATCAGGAGGGCTGCCGGGCCCCACAGCCGCCCCTGCTGCCCCTGCTGCCACGAGTCCAAGTCCCTGTTCAAAACCGATCAATCTGGCAACACTGGGACAAAGAAAACCAGGAAAAATAGAGACAAAACTTATTTAGACATAGCATTTCTCAATCTGATGTTCTAAGTCAAAGATTGCTTTTATGGGTAAAATGTTTCTTTCCAGATCAAATATTTGTCATTTTTATTAATTAACGATTTTTTTTATTAATTTAATTTGCTTAGCTTACCACTAAAGTAAATTTAACTGCGACTAACTTTCCTTAGGTGAATTGACAGACTTGAGTGCTCCAGTCTAAATCATATCAAAGTGATTGTTATTTGGTTACTATAAGAACTTTTTTAAAGTTTTCATTGGCTCTCACAAGAGCTGAGGTCTGCTTGGGTTGTCTGCAAAATAAATATCCTCCCCACTGTTGCCACGCTCAGTTTGAGCTCAGATAAATTCCTTCCCTGACAATCCCCGTCTCTGTTTGTGGGCCACTGAGGGAATTGTGTTTGTTTATAGCCGAGCCGTTTTCCATCAGGGGTACACAAGACAATGTGGCGAAAGCGACAGAGGGAGGCAGACAGAGAAATGGGAGCTATTTGGAGAATTGAGAAAAAGGAAAATACTATTATGCAAATGATGAAAGCCAGCATGGCTGGTCTGTGTGTGTGTGTGTGTGTGTGGGGGTGTGTGTGTTTGTGTGTTCTGAAGGGACGATTAGGGCTCATCTGTTATTGATGTGAGTTTTAGACTAAACCATCGCCATATCTGAGTCAGCAGACACTTTTTATGTATTAAAGGTATTTGGAAAAGATCTGAAATGTGACAATAAGTAATGAAAAAAAAATTAAGCACAGACTTAAAAAAATTACATTATATGGCATATAAAATAATGTATAATAATCCTATGAGAAGCTTATATCTATTCTTGCATTTTAAAAAAGAGAGAAAATATCACATTTTTAAAAAAATCACCTTTATTTTCCCATAAAAAAATATTTTGAATATAACGAACAAAATCTATTCTTTGAAATGACTATATATCTAAATAATTGACTTTAAAGAGTGTGAGACAAAGCACAATTTCAAAATATTACAACAGCAGACTGTGAGACTGGAAATACATTTCAAACTTTCCTAAAAAAAAATATTCAGCTTAAACTTTTTATTAACCTCATAAAACTTTAAATTTGGCAACAAAAATTGAGAAATTGCAAAGAAAATCTACTTTATTCTATTTATTCCAATGCCATGACTTTAATTGGCAGTTTTTAGATTAACTTTTAGCTGTTAGTGTTTCTTGTATCTTTATTTTTGATAAAATCATAAGAATTTATTTAAAGACCCATTGTGTTTTGGGTGGCTTTAACGTGTTATTGAAGTATTTTTTTCTCGAGGAAGGACATATATAAAGCAAATTATGATTAAAATTGGATTTCTAAGAATTTCTTTATTCAAATCACTGTGAATCAGGAGTAGATGAAAAAATTCAGTTGGAAAAACTAAAAGGTCCCTGCTCCGCTCCATTCTGATGCATCCACTTGCAGACAAATAGATCCATGTACGTCTTCATTTTCCTCATCTGAGCTGGTATCTGGCTCAAAACTGTACAGCTGGATATCTCCAATATTGCTCACCATTTTTGTGGTGCTACACCTGTAATGTTAGGTTGGGATTGTGAGGGGCTGTAAGTTAGCTGGAGAGCAAGTAAACAAAGGGTTAGGTGAATTGCTGATGAACTCCAGTTGCTCTGCAGAAACTATGTCATAGAATACGGCACAAGTTTTTTTATTTTGCCTAAAAATAGTATAATCATAATTAAAAGACCACTGGGACCGCTTGGGAACGGAGTGGGTCTTTAACTTGAATTAGTCTGTAGATGCAAATCCTCACCTTCCTCTGTGCCAAGGCTGGCTTTATTTATTTATTTTTTGACCAAGCCCAGGTCCTGGTGCCCTGTCGAACAACTTCTCCCCCCCAACATTACCAGCCCCCCCAGTCCAACCCCTTCTCGACCTGGCAGCTGCGTCTCTCCCCTTTGATGAGGGCTGATGGTGCTGTATGAGTGGTGGAATTGACAACATTTACGGGTGCGAATGAGAATAATCCATCTTCCTTAGCGGGCCTGTCACCCCACTGGCCAAACTTCATCATGGCCAATTACCACAGCAGGCCCCTTCTCCTCTGCTAACACTGCTGCCTGGCCTTCATCTACACATTGATACATGAACAGATTAGATGTCATTATAATAAGACAGAGTGTGGCCAAGACAGGAGGGTGTGCAGGGATGCCATGTTAGATTGGGTAAAAAGAAAAAAAAAAATGGAGGTTTGATGGGTTATGTGTGAAAAAAAAAAGCTGTAAATGTGTCGAACGTCCAAAGAGGGGCAGAGAGAGATGTGTGTGTGCAGTGTACAGTGTAAGCTCTTATTTGGCAGGTCACAGTCCAGTGGTTGTGTTGTGTGATGACGAGCGCAGGGGTGTTTAAGAGGTCAGTGAGCACAAACAAACGGCTACACTTACACCTTACACACACACACAGATGCAGACGTATTTAAAGGGTCAGTGCAAAACTCTCACCTCGTCACCTAAAGGAAATTCTGATTTGTGTGGTGTGTGCACAAACACACACACATACACACGCTGGTCAGCAGTGGTACACTTGAAAAATACAGAATTTGTTCACTATATTCATATATTGTGTTGGAAAAATCAGAGTTGGAACCATGCTGTGCAACAAATCAATTTTATTGATAAATAAAATTTTTTTGCTGCGACTATGATCACATAACCCAAAATGCCAAATGAAAGTTTCTCAGCCAAATTAGGCAGGTTTGTAATTAGGAGGTGGCAGACACATTTTTACACGCCGAGTGGTGGCTGCTGAGGTTTAAAAAAAAAAAGTTAAATTCTTATGGCAACCAGACTATTTTTCTCTAAAAGTTGACATTGGTCAGTGGCCGCCCGGCACATTTTGAGGTTGCACGGTGGAGTGCGGTGACAGGTGGGGAGAACGCCATTACAAAATCAGGCAACAACTGTGCAACCACAGGTCGGTGGCATCCAGAATAGCCGACCAGCGGCAGCTCTGTCTTGACGATGTGTAAATGTCTTCGGATGGTGGCCATCCATATCAAGTGTCACCGACCGCCAGCCGCCTGGTAGCGCTGGAATATAGGCTATAAGAAATGGGCCATTCTGCACACCTATGGCCACTGTTTACATTTACGACCATGCCAACGATTTTCAAAAAAATTGGACGGTTTCATGAAATCTTGAAGATCCTGCTAATGCCTCCCTATCGCGTAGTGACAGTTGTATTTGTGATCGAAGCATTAAGAAGTTCTATTTTTGGAAAAAAAATATTTTATTTACCCAACACATCCAGCCCGCCTGTTTCTCGCTATGCACATGCATTAAAATGGCAGCAAGCAAAGAGATGCTTGTTCCCAAAATAGGAACAGTTTCATCTGTTCTATGGAATCGGTTTGGTTTTTTGAGATCAGATTTCAGTTTTCTGTAAGGTTTGGCTCACAACTGGAGCTATAGTAACTAAATAACCAGCAGGGGCGCTCATTTCAAATCCCCTTTCCAAGACCACAGTTCCCATCGAGGTCAGAGATGATTACAGAAAAGTGGTCCTAAGTGGACAGATCATTTCCTTTGACATGAGTGCAGCAGCCTTGAGATTAATTCAGCGGTCAATCTATATCTATGTGTGGTCATCAGCGTCAAAGCACATCACTTTAAATCACCACACACTCCCTCATAATCTCTCACACACAGAACAGGTCTGGGGGACAAAATGATGATGGATGGGTCAAGGCTTTGGGCCGGGGGGTCAAACACAGGTGAGAGGACAGTTTTCATCATCTATCCATTTAGCTGCTTTCTGGATTGTCTGAGTAGAATCTGCTTTAGGATGTTTTCTTGCAAAGCCATAAATGAGGAAATTTATTTAAACCTTTTTACGAGCAATCAAATAATTGTATAAGGTAGGTCTCTGTAACTTTTAACACAAAAAGAGCCATGTGGTCCAGTTTCTTAATGACCAAAAAGAGCTGCAAAGTCCCACCTCAACATTTAGGAAAATACACTTTACTTCTGTTTTTGTGGCAATTTTTACTTCTTTTATTTTTGACAGCAGCATACAAGTTCCTTTTAATTTCAAATAAGATCTTCCTGTTGGGGTAGATTTACTTGAAATAAAAAGGCAAGAAAGTGAAGTCAAACATTGTGCTTCAGTGAGCTTTTTCTTTTTTCTTTACTTCTTTACTATTAAACATAAACATGATATAATTGGTTTAGAATACCATTGATTTTTAAATCTACTTTTGTAAATGCAATTATTTATTTCAACCTTGGAGAACAAGAAAGGTCAAATCTGGCCTCTTCTTAAAGTATTTTACATATCTTGTTTTACATTTTTGTAATTCTCTTTTTTTTGGCTTCTGTTAATTGCAACTATCCAAAATAAAAACCAAAATTAACTTTAAAAACCAAGAAGAAAATTGTTCTTGGGTTCTCCAGGGTTACTAGTGTTTTGCATCTGAGCAGCAACTAGATACTGTTGTGCGGCATAAAAACAATTTGTTACTTTGTGTCCCAAAGGTAATATATGAAAGGCTTAAAAAATCATGGTATAGACCCTTTAAACTATTCTAATAATAAACCACTCACAGTAGTCTCAACCCTTTTAACACAATTTTGTTCAGCTATCTGACATAACATAAAACTTAATTACCTAAAGCAAATTAGCCAAAACTACAAACCCATTATTTATTCAAATTGGTAACACTTTTTCCTCAAAGCCAAAAAGCCACAATACAGGGATAAAAGAGCCTCATTTGGCTCCGGAGCCTCAGGTTGCAGACCCCTCGCTCAAGGGAAACCAATGTACACAAAGCAAATCTAATTAACGAAAATCCCGTATTTATTTTATAGCTTTTTGAGATTGCCACAGCTGTATTTTAGGATTTTCTTTTGGTCCAAATGCATGTATTCCTTAGTTTATCACCCTATCCTCTGTGTTTAGTTTTGAACGTCTATATGTATGTGAGAGAGTGTTAGGAGGGGGTCTATGTGTTTGTGCGCCGAGATGATCACAGTTCTTATTGTTGTTGGTATCTAGGGAGACAAGAGGCTTTTTGTTAGCTATGGTCTGTGTAATGCCACAGGGTTTCTGGGTAAATATATGTTTGCTGTGTACGTACTCTCAGAGTCTGAGGATGAGAGGGATGAAGAGAAAGCGTGAGCTGATCCTGTGGTTATAGACTGTTGGACTTGCTTGTACAGTAAATCCCTGTCTTTGTAAACAGATCAATAAACTCCAAACTGCAGGTGGAGGTGTGTTGTGGATGTAAGTGAATGTGTGTGTGCTCCTGGAAAAAGCTCATTTACCCTTACACATGGCAAATGTGTTACATTGGAGAAATATTGTTATCCAAGAAAGAAAAAACACATATTATTGTGTCTTGGCCACAAAATTAATGATTTGGATTTACTGATTAGTAATGACTTTTTTCTGTTCATTTTTTTCTCTTTTGCAGACATCAGATTACTCGGCCATGGCCTCGCTAGCAGGTGGACTAGATGAAATGAAGAACAGTTTAACCAATCCAGGCACAGGGGCGGAGTTAGGATCCAGTGTTTCGGGTCCACAGTCCTACTCACTAGTTCCAGGTAAAACAGTAACCCAAATATTTGGTATTGAACCTTATTTTGACAAATGTGTTCATAAAAAAATTGATTAAAGTCTCACTCAAATAAAAATTCTGTTTTTGGTGTATTTTAACATGTTCTCAGCATTTTTTTAATGATGGAGTGGATTTATCAAGAAAATTAAGATATCAATTTGATTTGTGAATATTTCTTATTCAAATCATTGTGAATCAGGAGTAGACAAAAAATACAGTTGGTTAAGCTTATAGCTGTAACATAGAAGCTACAATCAACAAACGAAAAGCTCCCTGCTCTGCTCTATTCAGATGCACCCACGTGCAGACAAACAGATTCATGCACGTCTTTGTTTTCCTTGTCTGAACTGACATCTGGCTCAAAACTGTACAGCTGGATAGCTTCAATATTGCTCAAAATTTTTGTTGCACTTCTAATGCTGGGTTGGGGTTGTGAGGAGCTGTAAGCTAGTGGGAGAGAGTGTAAACAAAGGGATGATGGGAAATGAGTACAGGCTTAACTTGCAGCAACAGTGCCGCCCACAACATGGAGGGGAATTTCTGATAAACAACAGCCGCTCTGCAGAAACGATGTCTTAAAAACGGCACAGGTGCTTTGGATTTTGGATTAAAAAAACTGCAGAGTGGGCCCCTGTTTTGAGAGGTGGTTTAACAAAAGGGTGTTTGTGGCTAAAGTTAAACACACAACATTCGATAGGAAAAATAAAAAAATAATTTTTTAGTAAGATTTGGCAACCATTTTTAAAATTCTTACAAGATAATAGATATAAATCATACCTTAATTCATATATTCTCCCCATTTGAATGCCTGTTTTTTTTCTTTTTTTCTTCTTTCTTTACTTTTGCTTGCACTTTCTTCCTTTTTATGCTAATTGTCAAAGTTGTTCACATATGCTGACTAGAATTCTGTTCTAGCAGGTGAATTTTGTTGGTGTACTTTTGGAAATTAAAATAAAATTTGAAAAAAAAAACCCAGCATAATCATTATTAAAAGACAACTAACAACTCTTTTACCATAGATCAAAAGATGATCAAAGTAGGACTTTACTTTTTTGTTCTTCAATTAAGCCAATTAGTCCAAATAAAATAAAAAAGTCAGCTTTTTCTTAGTATATTTCCTTAAAGTAAAATTGATTTGCTCTTATCTTTTGGTCTTTTGACCTTGAGGTTATTTTTATAAAATTCTAGTAAAATATATAAAATATAACATTACTGGTTTCTTCATATTAAATGTTCATAAAATCATAAACCAAAACACCTAGCTGCTAAATCCCATTTTCAAATAACAGAAATTCATCGTCAGAAGATTGCGTTTTCCCTTGGTAATGACTAAAACTACATGATCTGAGTGCTCAAAGAGCTCACTGCTCCAGATCTCAGGAGAGGGCTCGGAACGGGGAAAAAGAAAGGTGGAAGGACGGAGGAAGGAAAAAGGTAGAGGCTCGTCTGTTCCTCTTTTCCCATTTAGGGGCACTGGGAGAGCCGGTGGTTAATTAAGAGCAGACCAGGGAGCACTTGGACAAGGCTCCTGCGCTCCCATCTGTAATGAGGGAAATCATTGATCTGGGAGTTTGGGATATCTGGGAATGGGCTCGTCAGAGCCACAAAGGGATATTACCTGCGCACACCCGAAAAGAAAGAGACAGGGAGTGTGGGAATAAGATGGCCTGATAAAATTTCCATTTCTGCTTATGCATGCTAACCCACACATTCATATTTACATAGACATGCACACACTTCAGAATATTCTGCATGCATTTCCCTGCCTGTCTAGAGCTCCCTCTAGGGGTTCACACGTCTGCAGGCTTGATGCAGTGTTACTGCATTTGTCACACTAAAACACACTTTGTTTAGGCTTTCTTGAATCTGATTTGTGGTTTCTGTGTAATGATTGACGCCTCCATGCCTGACACGTGTAGCTCTGAGTTTTTATTGAAGTTTAGGAGTTTGAAAGGCCGAGAACAAAACAGAAAATCACATAAAAAGTGCGCTCATCTCCGACTCCGAGTGAGAATGGAAGAGACTTGTACTTGTTTGTTGACCTCTAAAGCAAAGGATAAGAGATACATCAATACAACTGGCATACATATGCACAAGCATACATGCGCACACACACCTCTCAGAGGATCTGGCCCTGTCTGCCCCCTCTAAGTTGGCTGTAGAGAGTCCATCTCTCCTCTCTTTCCACCCTCTCCTTCCCTCTCCACCATGCCCTGTGCACTGACCCTGAGCGGATGAGTAGCCCGTCTGCACTAATGCCTCGCTGTCGCGTCAAACACAGAGAAAAACTTTACTACACGAGACAGGAGAGAGGAGGCAGAGGGGGACAGAGGGAGGCTGAAGAGAAGCTCGGGTCTGCAGGAGAAAACCACATGCAGGGCGGAGGGGTGAAGAGAGAAAAATATGCAGAGATAAAAGGAGCTTTGGTGGACTTATGGTTTGCTATACTGTCCTCCCTCCCAGCAGTTCTTCACTGCATTTCCAGAATGGAAATGTGAATATTTAAATATTGTCTAGACAATGGTGTAAAAATAGATCATAGTTCATTATTAATTTAAATATGCAATGATACCTCCTTAAATGTTTTGTCAGGGATATCATAAATCCGTCAGAATGAGTCCATTGAATGACAGCCAACACCATTTAACTGGATTTGACTCAAATCTGATTATATTTGTTGTAAAGACAGTGTTATGACAGATGATGGTCATTCAGATAGCAAGTTGAAATTGTTTTAGAGCAAACATTTGAAAACAAATCAAACGTTTTACGGGTTTAGTCCTAATTACCATCTTTAACACTTTACTGCCTTTTCTGAATTCCTCTCTATGTTGCGTGTCGTTTGTAAATTATAAAGGTTATAATCTAAAAACTTTAAAAGCTGAAACAGTTAAAGTCTCACTTCAGTCATCTTCTGATATATTTTAAAAGCATTCCCAGTTGTATTTTATTAATAATTGTGCAGTTTTTAGCCAAAATAAAAAAAAAACTTTTGTCATTTTTCCAGGACGTAGTTTCTATAAAACAGCTCTGAGCAACTCTGCCCCACTTCCCATCATCTATTTGATTACACTCTCTCCTGCCAGCTCACACCTCCAATCTAACATAACCATTTTATTAACGAAAAAGATGCATTGATGTTTTTCTGAGTCATAATCTTAAAAAAAGAAGAAATATTGTCTCTGGTACTGTCTTGGAATATATTGGGATCGTATCATAACATATCGTATCGTAATATGTATTGTATTGCCAGACTCTTGCCAACACACAGCCCCTCAGACCCCCTATCTAACATTACAGGTGCAACAAAAATGGTGAGCTATATTGGAGCCATACAACTGTACAGTTTTGAGGAAAATACGAGCCAGACGAGGAAGACAAATATGTAAATGGATCTATTGGTGCATCAGAATGGAGTGGAGCAGGGAGCTTGTGGCCTGCTGATTATAGCCTCTACATCCCAACAGTATTTTTTCTTGAAACATTTAAATAAAAATAACAATCAGAAATGTCTTAATGATCTTGTAGTATAATGACAAAATAATCTTACTGTTCTTTATGAATGTCTTCCATCATGAGAAAAATAAACTAAAATGCAATTTTTTACCAAAGTGGGTGCTTAAAATTCACATTTGCATGAAAATGCTTGCATTTTTATATTAAAACATGTTAACAACATTAAAACACGTTAACAACTGTTGCTAAGGTTAACAATTAAAGTCATTTTTTTTGTTAATTGTGATTTTAAAAACTCTACCTTTTCCAGAGGAGAAATAGAATATGACTAATTGCGCCTTTTTATGTTAAATGATATTTGTATGTATTTTAACATACAATAAAAATAAGTTAGATTAATAAATAAATTGCTTTAAAATCTTACTCACTTGTTTACACATATTGAGAGAATCAGTGAAGCTCAGCTACCCCTAAAGCCCAATATTACCATATGGCATTTTATTTCATACATTTTCTGTTGAAAGTCACAAAAAATAAAAAAATCTAAAAACACAAATTTATGCACAAGATTTAAGCTCCTACAACAATCTTTCAAAGGCCAAATAATTGTTTAATTAACTTTTTCTATATGCGGGTCTTTTAGGGTTAAAAGCTAAAATTACCACTATTTCACTACAGGTTTCCTCCAACAATCTTTATCTAGTTTCAAAATATTTTTTTCCAGCATCTTTTATGATCTCTTCTCTCATTCACTTCTCCTCCATCCCTCACTAAGTTAGCGCTGGTTAAGTGGAGGGGAAGTGAATGGGATTGATGGTGTTGGATCCTGAGCAGTCTATGATGATGATAAATGTGTGTGTGCGTGGAGCAGGAGGTGGGTGTTGGTGCCGGTCCGTGTGCCGGAGTGTACGTACACGATGATGATGATGAATGGAGGGCACCCTCTTCACACATTCCCGGTGTCTGCTGCGTGCAAACACAGAGAAATGATTTGGGGCGACATACTGTCATGTAGTCTAATGCAGTTATATATCCTATCCACCAACTGACAGACAGAGGAAGAAGAGGAGGAGGAGGGGGGTGTAGTTAAGGAGAAAACGGCGAGTCTGTAAATTAATAAATGCCAGCGGATGGAAAACAAGGAGGGAAGAAACAAAAGAAACCGGCATGTCCTGAATGAGCTGTCAGGAGGTGAAGCGTTTTTCAGATGATGCTTGTAGGCTTTTAACTCAGCAACACGCAATTTGAGTCTTTAGGATAATTGCTTTCAGGGTTGGAAAGCAACAAGAAGGTCATTTGCAGCTTAATAATGGACAATAATAAATATCACAAAAGGATGAGATAAAATTCAGTATCACAAAGGAGCTCATTCTTAACCGTTTTATGGGTCTTTTTTATCTTCTTGTCAGGATACGCTCTAAAAAAAAAGCCTCTATGAAATATGAATATTTAACAAACTGAATGTTAGAGTAGATCCTGATAAAAGATCAAGTTGACAGCAAATGTGTGATTTTGTGGTTGCAGGTCGAGACTTGGCAAGCACAACTCTGCCAGGATACCCCCCTCATGTCCCTCCCACCGGACAGGGCAGCTACTCCACCCCCTCCCTCCCCGGCATGGTACCTGGTAAGAATACTGACGCACAGTTTTGCACAAACATGAGAAAATATTTATCTTCATTATGACTTTCAATTGTTTTTTTGTCCTCAAAGAGCTTACAAGTATTTTTTTTAAGTATCTCAACAACATTACACATAGAGACATTGCAGTAATCCCTTT
>NC_050512.1:20518287-20542675 GCF_002922805.2 Oryzias melastigma
AAAACCTAAATTCCGAGTGTCAAAAAAAAAAATCACAAAAAATGAGATCAAACAGTTGTATGTCTTGAAACACATGATCAAAATATATAAATCCACAAACAAAGTCAAGACAATGTGAAAAATGTCTTAAAAAACAGGCGAACCATTCAAAGTTCCAAGGATTTACGTCAAGGGGCATGTTTCACAACTCTTTTTTTTAAACCAAAAATGTAAATGCTAAAAGCAATTTTAAACGTTCAGGTTCAATCTTGAATGAAAGTAATTATAATGGGGGTCACAGACGCTCAAGTTTTAAACTGACCAATCAGATGGCCTCAATAGAAGTATGCGACTTTGTGTCAAATGTTCAAATCTTTTAATCGACAAACTATCGCTTTCAATTGGTAGGGATGTAGACTTCTAATAGGCTCACTCCTTATTGGCAAGGGTGGTTTCCATAGAAACACTGTCTCACACTAAATCAGACCAATCACCGCTTACTGGCTCCAGCTATTGACTGTAAAAGAGAACAGGACCGAGTGAATGTGACGTCACAAATAGAAAATTACCTACTTCCGGTTCCAAAGGAATGCAGTCAATTCAGTCGCCATTATTCCTCGATATGGCCGTCACCGTTTGAACCAGATGATGTCAGTAAGCCGTGATTGGTCTGTCTTGATCAGAATCTCAGAATTTCTTTGGCAAGCACTCTCCAATCAGGAGAGAGTATGGTGGAAGACCACGCTCCTTCCACTGAAAATGGACTTTGTCAAATGCTTTAAATGGACTCAGTTTATAACTTGAATAACTTGCGATGAAGAAAAAATATAATAAAAAGTAGGATTTGCAATAATATGCTATGAAAATGTAGCAGATCAAGACTGGTTATTCTGACTGATGTATTGACTGAGTAATACCTGCTTATTTCTCAATAGAAGTCGATGGGATTTTGGCTTTTTGGGACCAGGGTACTTCCTGTTTGGAATGTGAGGGGGGAGGAGTCACTCAGTCCAATCTTCTTATACAATCCAACATGGCAGCATCCATATAGTTTAAAAATTGCGACTGATTTGACTTAATTTCATTAAAGCTGGAAGTAAGGCATTTTGAATAGGTGACATCATACTCACCCGGTCCAGTTCTCATATACAGTCAAAGGTATGAACGTTCCTCAAGGAATGTTGACTCTGAATGAAACTCTTGGTACTGTAACTAACTGTTACCAATCACTTAAGGATTACCAAGCCATGAAAAGTATTCCCATCCTTTTATACCAACCTGTGATGCAAACACATCTGTACTATAAATGTGTTGAATTCCTCTTGGATGTGTGTGTCTTCAGAGAATGTACTTGGCTCTGACACTTCCTCTTTCTTGTCTGTCTACGCTGTGGTTGACAGTGGTCCCAGGAGGTGGTATGTGTTGTGTGTCTACGTGTGCGTGTGTTTGCGCCTGTGCTGTGTGTCTCCCCGAGTATCATTAGAAACCAGCCACAGTAGCACAGCTGTCCCTCCTCAACATTAGTAATTTGTTTTTAATGAGAATCACCAGTGACCCACGACTAATTCATTCATTCCCTTCCACTCCGCCTTCCACGGCGCTTTTGTGTTTCAATCCCGGAACGCCATTCGTCTTCCCTCTTTGCTTTCGCTCACACTAGAAGCAACAGTGATGGTCAGCGAGAGGGAAACTGCTGCTGTTCCCCCGAAACGGAGTCACTAACAGTATAGCCTTTTTTTTTTGTTCCAATCATTGAGTATCCCACATTCGGAGGCTGACACACACACAGTCTCAGCGGACATGTAAGAACAGCACATCTAAAGACGGGTAACCCTGTTGCCCTGTCCCCCTGCGTTCACCCCGTCCTGTCCTCAGGTTTGACAGTATACTCGAGTGTGTGTTTGGATCGCTGTACGGGGATTGTTTGCGTGCGTGTGTGTTTGTTTTTGACAGCGTGTGCGTGCGACCTTGACACTGAGCTACACGATGGAGACCCCTGAGCCTTCGTTCCCCTCCCCTCTCCCCCGCCCCCGCCTCTCGTCTCCTAAACAACCTGACACATTCCCGTCACTACGGTGATGACAAGGGAGAGGATGTTCACACCCAGGGGTGCCATGGAGACCGCATCTCGACCCCTCCTGACAGACGCAGCTAAACAGATACACACCCCCGTGTACACACAGACAAAGAAAAGTTGTACGCCAGCACTTGCTCAGTGTCAATGTTTGCATTTTTCGGGGAATTCTCTAAGCTGCCTGAATCAATAATCTGACAAGAATTGTTAAAGGAGATAATCTACAAACTTTGCTTCTCCGTCTTGTTTTATCTCAGCACTTCTCAAGCAAATTATCCTCCTTTTTTGCTCGCCCTGTCTAATATCATACCTTCATTAAGCAAGCAACTCTCTTCTGCTGTTCTCCCTCTCCCTCTGTCTTTCTGTCTTTCTCTCTGCAGCAGGGGGGCTGACACTCAGAGGGGGTGTAGGAGAGCAGTGAGGCAGAACCGACAGAACGAGAGGCAGAGGAGAGGAATGGAGGGTGGGCTGGAGAGAGGGGGCATCAGGGTCTGTGACTGTCAGCTAAGGGAGAGGGATCCCCTGGGAGAAGGAATAAAAAAAAAGAAAAAAGCAAAAGAGTGAAAAAGAAGAACAAGTCAGCAAAGAAATGGTGGGGGGGGAGAGGAGAAGATTGTTGTTTTGATGTGATAAGTGAAGGGTGGGCTGTAGTCAGAAGAGGCAGAGAAAAGAGAGGAGGGAGAAAAATAAATAGACTGAGGTGAAGGGAGGAGAGGGATGGGAAAACAAGAGGAAGAGTAAACCCTAGACAGTGGTAGTAAATGAGGGAGAAAAGCTCGGCCATCATCCTCGGTGTGGCTGAACTTCTGCAGCCTTGCTAACATCTCCCGTCCATCTCAACTGCTCTGCGTCATGCTGGAAAAGCTTTACACAGTGCAGTGACATAAAATGCTAAAGATAACAGTTTCTATTAGGGGTCTAACGATTCATTTTAACTTTGATTGTGATTGCTGATTCAATTCACTTTCGATTTTGGTTCATTTTGAACAATCTAATTCAGTCCAGTTCACTTGATCATTGATCCTGTACATCTTAAGCCAAAAATTCAACCAGTGTGACTCAGAGATTTTTATGTTGCAGGAAAATAAACCTACCACTCTAAATGTTTTCTTTCCAAGATTGATTAGATTATCGATTTATTTAATTTTTTTAATGACTTTTTATTGGTATAGATCAATTTGATTCAGTTCTGCCTCAGACAGATCAATCTGGTTGGATTGGAGGAATAGAAATAGATCAATCGATTAATCCTTACACCCCTTGTTTCTATTGCACAAATGCATGTGTGCACATAAAGGGGCGGAGCTACGGGGCAACAGTGAAAAGACCCCCTAACTGTCCCCCAATTCAATATTACTCAGTCCCTCCAGGATTTGGCATCGTTTGCCAAACACAAATTCAAGCAAACAACGCATTTAAGGAGGAAAGAGTCGATGAAAATGACAAAACATTATTGATTGATAATCCAGATCCAAAGTCAATACAGTTTGACAACTTTTGATTGAAAATTATGTCATGAAAGGTCCGACAATCTCATAACTTTTTGACAAATCCCTGTCAATCTTTTGTTTTTCTTAACAATGTATTTTCCTGTTTTCTCTTTTACGTATAGGTGGAGATTTTTCCGGAAGTCCATATTCCCATCCGCAGTATTCCACATACAACGAGTCATGGAGATTTCCTAATCCCAGCCTCTTAGGTTGGTATTTTTCATTTCAGATTAGAAGGTCTCAATGACAAAAGAAAAAAAAATCATCAACATTATTTCTTTTTCTGACACATCATTAATTCCAACCCTTACACCATGCACTGCTCATGCTCCATTGTTCATGTTCTCATTTCATTATCTGTCGTTCTTTGCTGTACCTCAGACATGCTTACTAGTCAGTGGAAAGGTCTGTTTTGAAATGCTTGTGGATGAATGCAGGAGAGAAAAACATGGAAGGGAAACACAAGTTCAAGCTGTCAATGCAGAATCTGGAGAGAATTGTCTTTAATTCATGTTTCATGAAAATAGATCAAATAATTTAGCTCAATAGCAAGACTCATTAATTATCAATAACACTACACATCTGATCAATACCTGAATGTTAATTTAATTGCTTATTTTCCTTATGGAAAAAGCAGAAATGCTTTTAGATCAGTTAGAAGGATGTAATCAGATGCCAATAAAATTACATATAAATTCTGCTAAAAATGAAAGGAGAAACGTCTAATTTGCAGTAAACTCTTGGGAAATTGTGCATTTCTTATTTATAATAATCCTCATTTCAGTTGATCCAATTAAAAGAATTGCCCCTCACAGCCAGTTTCCAGCCAGTGGTAATGCATTGACTGGCTGAAAAAAGGCTGACAGCTGGAAGAATCAGGAATGAAACACTGCATGTCTGTACGGAGAATTTCTTTTTTCCAAGTCTTGGGTACGATGGCCCTGAAGGGCCAAAATCACACAATGCAAAAACGATAATTAAAAAAACAAAACAAATTACAGAAATCAGAACATCAAAATTGAAATAAAATGTTTCAGTGAACAAAAGGGATTTCCAGAAATCAAAACAAAATGTTAAAAATGAAACCAGAAAAGATAGGTACTATGGGACATCATTGATTGGATTATGGCGTTTGTCCATCATTTCAACAAAAAGTGATAGCCTACTAAATATGCACCTTACTAATCATACACACACCGATACGAGTCTCATGATAGGATATATTTTAAGACTGTATCAAGAAAATTTCTCACTTTAAACAAAAAAACAAAAAAAACTCTACCTTAACATCAATATGTGTCTTTCATCGTAATAAAATATGGTCAAATTATTTTTATTTAATGATCACAGCATTAACATCCCTCTGGCTGGGAATCACTGGGTACCTCACGATATGATGCAATACGCGATAAATAGCTTACGATGTCGATGATATTACAATACTGCAATAATTGGTTAAAATCATCTCTAATAACTCATATTATATAGAAGAACACATATTTGGGGGAAAATATATTCCTAATTATTATTTAACTTGAACATATCATAATAAACAACTTGTGTCTTATTTTGTGCAACATTTAATAGACACTTTGACATCGCAGGACTAAATATTGCAATATATTGCAATATTGATATTTTGGCACACCCTTATTAAATGCTGCAACTGTATACAGATACTGGCAGCAACGTGGCACAGAGTTTCAGTTTGGAACCCATCCCAAGTAAAAACTAAGTTGTATATGTCTTAAAACAACAAAAACTGAAAATTTAACACAAGATGGTTCTCGCTAGATCTTGTCGTTTTGGTGTTGGTGGTGTAGAGCTGCTCAAAGAGGCTCAGTGTGCAGTGCTACCAACTAGAGGTCGGGGATTAAGGTGGAAAACAAAAATAAGACTCTCATAAATGATTCATTATTGTCTTGTCAGCTTTCTAAATTGATGCAAATGTTGCGAAATATTGTCAAATCTACTTTTCTACAACTCTATACTGTGTGGACAAACGTCAAAAATCAAATGTCCTCATCCTATCAATGGTGTTCTATAGTTCGGACCTTTTCTGGTTTCTTATACGTTTAATATTTCATTATATTGTCTGGAAATTACTTTTGCTTTCTGAAATGTTTTATTTATTTGGGAATTATGTTTGATTTCTAAAATACGTTTTTTTTATTATTTGTTATGCTTTTTGATAATTCCTGTTGGGATCTTTAGCTTGTGTTGGGTGATTTGCACATCACCGTACTATAGGGAGCTCCTGTAAGGTTATCGTTACAGGTGAGGCGGTCAGGTTGTGGTAGCACCAAAGGTCACGGTAGTTTAAAATGGGTCAGGGCTGTGATGACCTGTGGTGTGCCCCCCACCCTTTCCTCTCCTCACCTCTCCTTTTCCCTCCCTCCACCCCTCTGCCCTCAGTGTTTCAGCAGGATTATGGGTCTCTCTTGGGGACGGAGATCGGCTGCTCGTCCAGTCTCTTCACCACTCAGGCAGGACAGATGCAAGGTAGGTTGGTGGGAGAAAGAAAAGAAAAAAGCAAAGTGAACGAGGACGGGGTAGACACACAAAGGAGAAAAAAAAAAGAGCAGGAGAAAGAGAAGTGCTTTGGTTTCACTCCGGATGAGTAGACACATAATGTGTGGACAAGATGCACATAAGGTAGCTGAAAAAGACAAGGACAAACACACGGGGGAGGATTAAGAAAGAAAAGAGTAGAGAGAAAAGAGGCAATTTACAGAGAGAGTGGGTTGAGTTTGAGTGAGACTAAAGAGTTTGTCAGGACGACTTAATGCCTCGCTTCCTCAAAGAGGATTCGGAGATTACCTGGACTGTGGACAGACATATCCTGTCAGTACACAGCTAGTTTGACTGATGAAAGTGACAGAGACAAGTTTGTGTGTAGGTGATTCTATTGGAGTGTGTCTTAAGACGTGCCAGAGCGGGTGTCTTCAGGGTTACAGTATTGAATTGACCTTCTCCTGGGAGAAAGAATAGACTCAAGGGATCAGTGGTAGTAGAGCTGTGCTCAGCGTGTCAACGTAGACTGTCATAGTGTCTGAGCATGTGTGTGTGTGTGTGTGTGTGTGGAAGAGAGGATGGTAACTGAGAAAAGCTGGAAGCAGATCTACCGGTCGAACAAGAAAAGCGAGACTATTTTTCCAGCTATTAGCTTCATCAGCTCATGTCATCTCATCCTTTCCTTTTCATTTCTTACATTTTTCATAATCTTAACAGAAAATGGAAGCTGCTCATTTCACATTTAAACTGCACGTTAAGAGGAGATTTCAGATTTATTAAAACCAGAGACGTATTTTTTGTCATTTCAACCATCGTTCCTATCTGAAATAGAAATTATTCTCGGCAAGTTAATTGCTGTGATTTGAGGGTACGATGACATTGTGACAGACATACATGAAGAAAAGAGGCCAGGACAAGCACAAGTTTTAAAGAAATCCTTTGATTAGTCAAATGTACTTAGAGGAGAAGCTTCTCACCAATATAAGATGATTGTGCTTTGTTCCCTTTATCCATCAATAGGTGGTTCAAATTACTCTGTGTGTAATTTTGCCAAATTTATACAGCAAAATGATGACATTTAAGACCCCACTCCGATCATCTTTTGATTTATTTCAAAAGTGTTCCTAGTGGTACGGTATTTTAAGCATTAACATTGCAAAATAGACCCGTCAAACAGTTCCGACCTGTACCTCTTGAGGGCCCCATCGGTTGGAGGTCCATAGCTGTAGCCTAACACTGATTGGCACAAAGTGATGACGACATGAGCAAGCATCAATATCACGCTAAGCTAGTGTACTTCAATAGTTTTCCAACTGCATCTTTTCGTCTGCTCCTGTTTCAGAACGATTTGAATAAAAAAATACTCAGAAGCCTAATCTTCTTTAAATCCTCCATCATGAGAAAAATGTTACAAGAAAATGTTAAAAACCTACTTTTCATTGGAGTTCGACATTACTTTGAGACTTTGTTCACTGCTACAAATGCTGAATATTTAAGAAAGATGAGTAAAAATTTTGAGATGAAACTGTTTTTAGTTCAGTTGAAGCAGACTGGTCAAATTTGACCGGGAACGCTAAAGTAAAGACCAGGACAGGGACACAGCCAGAGGGTTAAAAATAAACACAGCCCCTAAAATAAAATGTTACCTCACTACTTTTCCAGTCTGTTGAACTAATAAGTAAGAGTACATTTGTTTTTCTTTCAGGATCACCATACTATTACAGTGCAACATCACGGGGAGCAGGCCCTGCTGCCACGGCAACAGCCTCCGCTTACGATCGCCACTGACACCCCCCCTCCTGCGAAGAAGGGAGAAGGAGGAGCATTTGATGAAAAAGAGAGGGAGGGATGGATAGCACCAGCACTGCTCCGTAAAAACTCACCTTTGCACAGACCAAGACGGGATTTTGAATCTTTGATATCAGTGATTTTGACTCTTAAACAAACCAACACTTCTTTGCTGCAGCACAACAAAGTCTGGGTTCAATTGACCGTGAGAAAATGGGGCTTTTCGTGTCAAAAAGTCATTTCAAGAACCCGTGGCCCATTTGTAAAGACTTGATTTGGGTAAAAGGGGATTTTGTGCGACTGATATTGTCAAGCTAACCAGAGCAAAATCTCTCCCTTTTTTTTTTTAAGACGTTTTTTTACAACTTTACATTGTTTATTTGAAATCTGTAAGAGAATGACAATCCAATTCTTGCAAACAAAATCACCCACATCAATATTTTATTCTCTAAGCATTTCACACGTTTCTTCTAAAATATCAACACAATATTTTAATGTTAGCTACGCCCCATCCCTCCACCTCAATTTAACTGTTTTTAGTTTAAATTGAGAAAATTCTTTCTGAATTCCCCATAAAATCTAATTTTGTGATTTATCTCCAAAAATACTGAAAATGTGACGATCAAATTAATTGAGGACAATAGGAGTTACAGCTTAAATCCAATTGATCACTGGGGTTTATGACCTAACAGAATTTTAATACATTTTTACTAATTGTCCGCTTAGTCCTGCAAATCTACTTTACTAGATTTAGATAAACATGGGAACACTTCTCCCAGGTGTTTTAAATGCAAAACCTGATTAGCTAAAGTGTTATTAGATCGTTCCTGATGGGGCTTAGCCAACAGCAGTTGGAGCCTTTGAAAACATTTTTATTTTAAAAAGTATTCATGTTTCACATCAATTTGGTGAATTTGTGTTCACATCAAAGCAGACTTGCTGTACAGGAAGGTGCTGTCCTACCTCCCTATAAGTCAGGATGGCGCAGTCGTGATCAAGAGCTATTTATAACGGAGGAGAAAGAGTAATATATTAAAAAATCTTTTCTGCTCTGCGATGAGAGTGAATGCCTGTGATGATTTCTATTAGTGTCGAACTGTTGTGCTAGAATAGCGACGATCTGGTGATGCTGTGAACCATCAGATTTCCTTTTTTTGTTTTAAATGTGATCAGATTGCCATTTTCCTGTTTATGGTTTGACATAGGTGCCACTTAATAAGATGCCATTTTATGGCCTCCTATTTAGAGAAAAAAAAGAGGAAGCAAAAGGTTCCGTCTTCCTGTCTCTCTCTCCTGAAACTCCCCAAAGATGGGCCCCCCAAGTGGATCGGCTGACAAAAGCACAAAGATTCTCAATCATCATCCTAAAAGGTGCCATTTTTAACTTATTTCAGTATGACGGCGTTCTTTTGTTCTCCCCCCTTTGAGTGTTTGTCCTGATGCTGTTTGGATCCTTCTGATTCCTTTTGTGGGGGAAAAAAAAAGTTTTGTTTTTTGTCTCCATGAGTTCTGCGCTGTGACAATGCTTGACACCAGGGTCGAGGCCTTACCCATCATGTTCAGAGTAGAACAGATTTGCCCTTAAGTGCTGATCTGAAATCAGTGTGCAGCTCCTCTCAGAGGTCAGAGGGCGCACGACGTTGATCTTGTGATAGAGTATCGTCTTTCTTAACTTCTGTTTAATTCTGCCTATTGGTGAAGAAGGGAAGAGGTCACAATTTTGATAGAATTTCAATAATTTACATTTTAATTGCAGATGTGGAGGTTTTTTTCTGATAAAAAAAAGACTAAAACTATTGGAATTATTATCAATTTTTTTTTTTTTGTTTTTTGTTTTTTGGGTGGCCCTACTGTAGCCCATTGTTGCTACTTTGTAGTTTTACCTACAAAACTGGATTAAAGCACCAAATCTGCAGCGTCAGACATAAAGTATTACATGGACATTGAACGAATTGTACTATTTTTGTTGTTTCTTGTTATTTTTTTTAATAATAGTCATGGAATTTTCTCATTTGTAGACCTTAAAACTTTAAAGATGATTCTCGTGACAGCCCACCTGCTGAGCTGCCTGTGTCCACCTCAGCAGGAGACTTCCTTTACTTCTATCCTTTTCTCTTGATCCTTCTAAGGCATTATTGAACCTGAACCACACCAGCTGAAAACAAGGACAGTGCCTTTAGTTTTATACGTCAACCCCAACCGACCGAGAGTCGCTAAAACAAGATTCCTCCCTACGGTTCCTTTTGTAAAACGCAATCATCTACCCCGCCGGGCACACACTTGTAGGTCAGACGGCTGTTTCCACGATGCATCGACTGTTTTAGCAAAGCTCTAAAGACAGGACTAAAAACGGATTCACTATTTTTAAAGACATTAAATTTGGATGGATGTGGATTATTTTTATCTCAGATTTCTTTATCGTTCCTCAGCTTTGACCTTGCTGATGAAGCCCTTCTGCAACAAGAACCCATCAAATTTAACTCGTCATTCACCTCTCAGATTTTTTTTGCATTACATTTTCTTTTTTGAAGGCAATGTTAAGAAATGTACATTGAAAAAGGTCGCTTCCTTGTGGGAATCCAAAAATCATCTTAAACTGCTCTCTGTTTCGTTTCTGTGAATATAAAAAAGAAAAAGTTTAAACCTTAATTTGGGGGAAAAAAAATGTGGAACATGCAGCAAAATACTAGCCTAATTTTTTCTGGGAATTACCATAGCTGTCATGGAAAAACAACTTACAGTGACTTCACCCCTATTGTCCCAAAAATCCGACAAACCACTTTGGCTCTAAAATGACCGAAAAGTAGCATCTCCGGTTACTTAAAAGCAGAAAACATAAGCTCGTTTTTTCATAGCCGGAAATAAATTCAGGCATTAATGGGTTAAAGGGAAATTTTCCTGGATTTTGAAGTAGTCAAAGTATTATGTTGAACTCCTGATTTTGCCATTTACTACAAAATATAAAAGCTAGTCGCAGGTTAGTTTGTAATCAGGCCCATGTCCCCCGAAGTCTACATCAGCTTTTAGCAGTTTGCTACCATTAATCACCTTCAAAAGCTGCAATACCCTCACAAAAAGCCTAAAAAGGTACTTTGAATCTTAATTTAAAGATTGGGCATCAAAGCATTGTTTTTTTTATAGGATTATTAATGAGAGAAATGTGCATTTAGCACATTAGTATAAGTAAAATGCAAACATTTTGATAGCTATTTGCCCAAAAAAAATACCTTTTTAAATTTACCAGTATTAGAAATAGATTGGAGAGGATAGAGTCCAAATTCTGGCAGATTTTGAAGCACAGTCATTCATAAAACTTGAATATGACCAACTGGGTGAACATGAAACATGAATAAAGACACATTTAATAACAAAAAACATTTGTTAATCGGAGAATGAGAAAAGAACCAACTATTTTTGTTTCCCTTTCAAAAGCCAAGCTACTTCTGTATGCACTTCCAAAAAGCAAAAATCTCACACAAAAGACGATGCCCGTAGTTTAAGTACATCCAAATGCTGTGTGTAATTATGCATCTCCCAGTGAAACACAGCTTGCTTTGACCTGACTGCTTCACTTGCAGAGAGAACGGATTCTCGCTGGCCAGCAGTTGCTTCAATTGGCAGCTGTGACATTGACTGCAGGCATGTTGGGGGATTTTGTCTTGTGGGTGGTACAGTAGAAAGCATGGCGAGCAGAGGCCAACCGCACACACACATAAATATTAGTAAAGACACACTTGCACCCTCCCTTTGTCCTTTGCAAAGTGGTGATTGCCCCTCCTCTTATGCCCCTGCGTTCCCCAGGGGAGCCCAAACCTGCTGTGCCATCAGAAGCTCATCCAGTCTTTTCTCACCCCCTCCCCTCCCTCAGCCCTAATCTCATCATATCTCGTGCACTGCCGCCTCTCTCTTACGCTCCTGCAGGACTGAACATCACCAGGATTAGGAATATTAAAACTCTTGTGTTGACTTCAGGCTCGTGACCTTCCTCACAAAGTCCTCCCTCTTTCTTCCGACAGAAATATTAATCCTCTCCTTCGTGTACCTTTCTCTGTGACTATTCAGACGTGATGCCCACTGTCCTGTTAGAAACTGGAAGAAAAGTGGTTTATTTTTTGTGCCAAGGTCATTTCAAAGGCATTACTGCTGCGAGCATCAGTATTTGAACTGAATCCTTCAGGTTTTTAAAGTCCCACTTCGATCATCTTTTGAGCTACTGTAAAAGCGTTCCCAGTGGTTTTTTAATTAGGATTTGGGTCTATGACAGTTTCTGTAATTCATTAGAAATTCGACTCCAAGTTGTGGGCGGAACTTTTGGTGCAGAGTAAGCCTGCCCCCTTCCTCATCATCAGCCTTTTTCTACACTCTCCTGCCATCTTAAACCCCCTCACAACCTCAACTTAACGTTAACCGTGCAACAAAACCGGCGAGCAGCATTGGAGCTTTCCAGCTGTACAGTTCTGAGCTAAATACCCACTCGGACAAGGAAAATGAAGATGTTAATGGATCTATTTGCAAGTAGATGCATCAGAATGGACCGGACAAGTGTTAGCCTATGGCCTCCTGATTCACATCGATTTGAAGAAAGAAATACTCAGAAACACAATTTTAAGCTTAATTTTCTTTAACTAAATGAGGAAAAAAACATGTTAAAAACACAAAAAACACAATTTTCACTGGAGTGGGACTTTAAAAAACAGGAAAAATATCATCTATTTTAGTTTTAAACATATTTTTCTGCAGTTTACAATGCATGAGACACAATCTGCATCCCGAATCTTCATCCCAACTCCAAGACAAACCAGAGGCTGACACAAATGTAAATCTTTTAGTTATTATTAGGATTTCTCTGCCATGTGAACACTGCCTGACTGTATCTCAATATGTATCTATGAAGATGGCTACTGCCTCCCTAAACCTGAGGGGAATTCAGCGTCATATCTTGACAGCAATTAGTGGCACAATCTGTTTCATGCTTGCTGAAATAACTAGGTTCTGGACAGATCTCACACTGAAGTCTGCAGGTTTTTTTTTTTTTGTACATCTTAATATCACACAACTTCGGAGCAGGAGTAATATTCACGACTGATACAGCCTACAAGGATCGACTGTGCTTTCTTTAAGCAGATGTTTCAATCAAAATAGAAAGGAAGAAAAAAATAGATACATGATTTTTCACCTTACTGTGGCCTTTCGTGTAACAATCTGGAGTTTTTTTGTGTCCATGGCTTCCTATCTGGGGTGTTGGAAAAATATTTATATCTGTGATGTTTCGATAAAAAAAATGAATAAACGAAAAAAGATTAAACTCAATGAAAGGAAAAAAAAAAACATAACAGTTCCACACAATAAACACGGTTTTAACAATTCCAAATGCAAAATCCAATCACAACTAAAGAAAACATATCTGTAACGTTCACCAAAGCCTGTGACGCCTGTTTGAAATATTCTTGTACAAAAACATATTAAATAGCAGAAAAGACTTACAGGTACAAACACAAGAGGATAAAATTTGCCTTCGAGTATTCTGGAGGGGAAGATTAAAAAAAGCTAAAGAAAAGCTTCTTTAAGAAAATGTGTATGTTTTTTATTCAATTTTCTAGTAGTTGCAAACAAAACTTGGTGTTTTTTCTCTTTGTGTGTTGTGTGTCGTCTTAATATCTGAATGTATTTTACTGCAGTGCGAATTTGCCAAAGATATCATATCACTTAATTTCTTTTCTTATTTTTTTCAGAATTTGAATTGGTTTTATTCAGAAAACTGGGATAAATTTGTTAATTTTATAATATTATTTTTATATTTCTGTTGTATATTATTTTGTTTTTTTTATTTCCTGGCTTTGAGTTCAGTGTTAAATATTGAATTGCAGTTTGCTTGATGCATCCTTTCAAACTCGGTCCGTGTACCTGTCCATATGTCCACCTGAGTGACTGTTGTTGGTGAATTATTCCATTTATGTATCTGTAATGTGAAACTGAGAAGTAATTATTTGTAAATATTTGCCATAATTTTATTGGTCCCTCAGAATAAACATAATTTTTTGGAAGTCAAAGGTGTTGTGTGAGTTATTAGATTGGAATTGAAACTTTTTTTGAATAAAATACTTGTTTTTCTGCTTTGTGAATGTCTCTAAATGCACCTCTCTGTTGACAACAGAGCTGCAGGTTGTTTGTGCCTGAAGTGTCACTTCTCAGCTCGGCTCTCATCCTCAGGACAAACATGTTGTCCTACTGCCTCCCATTCCTCACCTCAGCAGTCTGAGTGAATGGAGTGCCCCAGTGCTGCAGTCTTGGCTGCTGGCCGAGTCCACGAAGGGGCAGAGGTGTGTGCGAGTGTGCATGTGTGGAGGAAGGAAGGAGGGGGTGATAATAGGACACAAGCCACGACATGGCAACAACACGCCACACACACTGAAAACAGCTCATACCCAGCTTGAGACATGGGCCAGGCTGTCGCAGATTGGGTGGCTGCCCAGGACTCCTGAACGCCGAGCAATGCATGTGTGTGTATGTGTTGTTGTGACCTTGTTTTGGTTCTTTGCCAATAAAAAAAAAGAACGACCCACGAAGACTGTGGAAGAAGCTCGATATGGTAAAAGACAGAGACCCAAACGGATTTTTTATGCCAATAAGACTGAAGTCATTTGCAGGAAGATCCAGCGGATTGAACAGGGCTGCAGAGCTCACACCAGTATTTCTTTTCTGGAATCGTTGGTTTAGATGACAGACTTCTCACTTGATCTGCTGAGGACTTAAGTCCACAAGCAAAATAAAACGGGTGTAGTCCTGCAGCATCAAACAGCCCAAAATGTTGTCTATAAATCTACTCTCACAGGCCACTATACATGGCACATCTGGCCGCATGCAAGATGGTGCCTGACATTGTTGGCTAAAGCTTATTATAAGAAAAAATATATGATTGTTAGGGTCTCCTATGAAATAAAGTTTCTTTTTGAGTGAGTTCAGGTTCAGGTCGAGGATTTTTTGCTCTGTACCTTGATGTCTGCAACCAGGTCCTCCTAGTCCAACTGCTCATTAACGCTCATTTCTAATCAGCCAATCACATGGCAGCAACTCAATGCATTTAGCCAGGGCTGCCCATCCCTGGTCTTCAGGAATGGCCATTAATCAGCAGCAAGCAGTACAAGGAGAGCTGGAGAACAGGTAGAGGGGTGGATCTCAAGGACCAGGAATGGGCACCCCTGCATTTAGACGGTCAATACGATCTGCTGTGGTTCAAACTGAGCATCTGAATGGAGAAGAAAAGCAATTTAAATGACTTTGAACGTAGCATGGTTGGCGGTACCAGATGGGCTGGTCTGAGTATTTCAGAAACTGGTGATCTACTGGGATTTTCACCCTCAACCATCTCTAGGGTTTACAGAGAATGGTCCAAAAAGAGAAAAAAATTCAGTGCGGCAGTTCTGTGAGCTGAAATTGTTGATATCTGATGAGACCCTATTTGTACTGCGACATTCAGATGGTAAGGTCAGAATTTGGCGTCAACAACATGAAAGTCTGCATGATCCATCCTGACTTGTATCAGCAGTTCATGTTGGTGGTGGTAGTGTAATGGTATGGTATGTAGGGCTTTTTCTTTTTAATTCTTTTTTTTATTCTTTTCAAGTAAATAACTTCACTTACAAAATGTTGATTCAACCACTATATGAACCGGTTTCCTTTTATAGGAATGTATTTCACTTTTTTCTGACAAAGAAAACAATTTCTGTTAGTTTTACCATGAGATTTAAAAATTTTATTAAAAGAAAGCTCCAGCTTTGTTCATTTTAAAACACTCAGATTAAAGCATATGAAGTTGGTTTTGAATAAGAATAGGACCAAACGTTCACTTGAATGAAAGCACTTTGGATCAGACACAGAATTAACAATTAGTGAATCAAAAAGAAATGGATTCAGCTGTTTGACAGCCATAAAGTTCCATTCAAATACTTAAGAGGAACAAATGCTCAAAAAAGAAAATATATCTGAATTGCTCACTTCTTGAAATACAGAGAATTCCGGAAATTTTTCAGACGTTCTGCACCATTTCATGTCACAAAAAGTTTGCTACTGTTCTCATTTTTTCACTGTATTTTTTTTATTTATTTTTTTTTAGTCAACTGTGTATATAAAAATCAAAATCTAGGAAAAACTTGTTTAAACAGTGTTTAGGCCATACAATCTATATAACTTTTAAATGCAACCACAAGCAGGCATGCTCCACTGCTTTCACATGCTGGTCCCAAATCTAAGTAAATGCAAGATGTCAAATCAAACACCCGATTTAAGGAAAATTATCCAGGATGACCTAAAAAGGGAGGAGGCGAAAGGTCAAGAAGAATCTATAGAAGTTGCTCCAGCCAAACTTCTTCAGGTTTTGTGCGTATGCATGTTGTCACTTGAGTTGTACAACTCTAGTAGCATCTAAAAACTTTTTGTGGATCAAAGCAGCGCTGACGAGGCATATTTTTCTGCTCCTCTGTTTGATGGGATCTTCTGAAGCTGCAGATAAAAATACATACTAATTAAACCAACAATTTTCATTTTTTTCAGACTTTTTAGCAAGGACAAAGCATTTGTAGGTCTTAGGGGGAATTTAATAAAACCTCTTTTTATTTAAATGTTGTTTCCAATCTAACACTCAATGTCTGTTATGTAATTTTCATGGAACAAATGTTTGACCGATTTTGCCAGATGAGGGTTAGTTTTGACAAAAAGCAGCACTGAACCTTCTCCTCTTTTTCCTTTACATTACATAATAAAACCAAGTTCTGACACACTATTCCCCCCATCTTCTCCATTTCCCGTTCCTCCTCCTCTGACTTTCTATACAAAGGCAGGAGACAGACAACAGCGGTGCTTATGGAGGCCAAGAAGTCATGCAAATTAACGTCAGTCAGAGTCTGTATATTTTGGCCCTCCAGAGCCCCTGTAGAGAAGAGTTGTGGGGCCAACTGAGTATAATTGGGCCTCAGATGATTAGTAAAGAGGACCTCATGCCAGAGGAGGAGGAGGAGGAAGGGGGGGTTGAAGATGTACGAGGAATGAAAGAGCAGGGGATCGGAATCAAACAAGAAGAGGAGAGAATCTGACAAAACATAAAGTGTAAAGGGAAGTGCAGCGGTGAGCAGATACACGCGCTGCATATTCATGACCTCTGCTGCGTTTGCATCTTCAGCTCGGAGCTTTCTTTCCACTCTGTCCTGTTCATCTCAAAGAGCATTAGTCCTGTTTTCACAAATGAGCTGCAAACACTTACACACTTCGTAAATTCATCATGTATTTTACAGAGGGGTTTTCTGCTATGGTTTAAATTTGGTTTTCTGTTCTTTGGTCATCTTCAGATCTTCTTATTTGGATGTTTGCAGCTGTGCAGGGTGTTTTGTGTTCTTACACTGGTGATTTCTTCTGAAGGGATTTTGTTTCTCACATCCTCATGATGTGGAACGCATCTTGACTCCTATCTAGACTGTGCATGTCGGTGGGCAGTGGATCAGTTTGCAGCTGAGCTCTAATAATAGTATTTAACACTTCACCTGGAAAGACGACAACATTTCAAGTCTTATTGGATGTCACCCAAAATGAGTAAAGATTTTTCTCCACATTTCATTCATCTCCAGAGGAAGCTGTTACCTGCAGTCACTTGACGCTCTGGAACTAAGGAACCATTTACACTTTGACCGCCTCCTAAGTCTATGTCTATATGAGTGTCAAATCTAAGGAGGATGCAAAAACTGAATCACCTTTAAAGTCTCACTACGATCATTTTTTAATGCATTTTCATACCGTTCTCAGCCATTTTTAATCATGATTTTGCCGATTTTAGCCAAAATAAAAAAATCTGTGTTTTCTTGGACAGTTCCTGCAGAGCGGCAGTTGTTGGTAGAAATTTCCCTCTTACAAGTACTCCTAAGAGGACCTAGAGGCAGACAAGATGGCAGCTGAAAATCACTATCCAGAATTGAAATTCCACAATAATTCAGAGTTGTAGCCCCTTTCATTAAAATTTTTATTTTTATTATATTTTTTTGTGTTCAGGATTAGCTTAAAATGTGTCAAAATAGTAAGGTAAATGCTTTATTAAAGGATATTAAGAAAAGTGTTCAGATTTGTAAAACTGTTTTACATGTAAACTCTTTTACATTGGAGCATCCACTCCAGATCAGTGGTAATTTTTGACCGCAATTAATTTTAACCCTTTATGCAGCTTCGTGAATCTGCTCTATTGTGTAGAAAAGCGGTTTTGCGCCGATCTAAAATTACTTCATATTAATAATGTACTTCATATTGGGGAAAAGCCTCTTTAAAGTGCTGCTTACCAGCACAAAGTCACTTTTCTCAGCAGATCAGCTAGTTCACATTGATTGTGTAAAGAGTTACGGTTTGTCAAAGAGCGTTGGAGGTTTTGACATAAACAACTCAGGTGGTAAAGGTTCAGAGCTTAAAACGCAAAAAAAAAAATATCTGTGAGGGTTGCTGGTTATAGTCTTTTTTGACCAAAATGTGCAGCTGTGGTGGGGGGGAAGATGTTTCAGTCTTGGACTTCTTTCCAGCTGATGATTTTTAGCTGCCAACTTTTCTGCCACCTGATCCCACTCAAGTTGACTATTGGCACAGAGCAAGCCTGTCCCTACTTCCCGTCATCCATTTTTTACGTGCCCTCTTGCTAGCTTACACCCCCTCACAGCTATCCAGCCACACAGTTTTGATCCAGATGTCAGCTGAGGAAAACAAATATGTTAATGGATCTATTTGTCTACAAATAGATGTATCAGAATGGAGCAGAGAAGGGAGCTTGTGACCATCAGATTGTAGTTTCTATGTCACAACTACAAGTTTTTATTTATCTGTTCCTGATTTACAATGAAGTGTGATTTTATGCCCAATTTTCTTTCTAAATATCCTCTATCATCAGAAAAATGACACAAGAACATGCTAAAAACATGAAAATATGAAACATAAATGCAAATTGACATTATTCTTCAGTCTAATGTAAGCTTAAACTTGAATTTTGTCCTCTTGTTTATCTCAAAATATCATTTTTGACAGGGTTTAAGCCAAGCTGAACTATAATCTTGAGTGAAGGGAGTTTAAAAAAGCTTGTTCAACACGAAAAACAATCCTACGGAGCCCCTGAAGGGACACTTAGGTAAAAGAAAAAAAATATATATATTTTTTTTCTTTAGAAAAAAAAATGTTGCTTCAATCACTCACTTCGATGTCCTTTTAGAAACTCTGTACCATCCAAACAGTTTGTTTCTTTTTTATTCAAGTAACTTTTTTTTTTCCACGCATGTAAGTCAAGAAAAAGAAAAAAAAAAAGACGGCTGTCTTTTGATCAAACCTTTGGCTCATCAAATGAAGAGAAATTGACACACAAACTGCATAAAAATTCTGCTTTGACCTTATCACAGAAGACATTTGGACACCACACAATGAATGCCTACATGCTGCTCGTTGCCCTTTCCCGCTCTGCTCATGTCCTCACACTCTGAAATCACAGATATGTAAAAATGCGTAAGCCTTGACAGGGTGATTATTTATGGTCTTTTACTTATCATTTACACACAAAAACTTTCATTTTTTTTCTTCTTTGTCACTCAGCTTTTTACTCACAGACGTTGTAACTTAAAAATGTCAGACAAGACGAGCGCCCGTGCATGCATGAGCTCAGAAAAATGTTGGACCTTTGACAGGCATGGAATCAGCTTGTAGAACTAATAGCCTAACTAATGCATCTACATTCCCTCCTTCTCCTTCCCCACCCTCACCCTCGTTTCCCTTTGCAAAACCGACATCTGCACTGAGAGGAGAGAAGGAGGGAGGGAAGAGGAGAAAACAGGCAAAAATAAAAGAGAGGAGAAGTGGGTTGACAAGCGGCAGACCCCATCGCCCTCCGGTCTGACTCTGTCTATCTCCACTTTGCTCCTGGAGGGTTTGTCTCTTAGGATAGTGCTATGATGAATAGGCCTGTCTAAGCTAACCTAGCGGAGACCAATTAGAGAAAGAGATGAGAAGAGAGGAAGAGGAGAAAAACAATGAGAGAAAACTGAAGCAAAGTGAGTGTGAGGCACAAACGGGAGAAAACAAGAGATGGAGGATAAAAGCAGGAGGTGGAAAAGAGAAGACACAAAGGTAAAACACAAAGTTTAACACAGTGTATTTTGGATGGAGTTACAGTTTGTGCGAGCTGTCAGTGTTGGAGGAGGCGCAGTGTGAGAAGGGCCGGCCTCCTCCTTACTCCTAACCTCGTCTGCTGCTGTTGGCTTTGACAGCTGAGACACACAAGCAGGACCTTTTACTGTTGTTGTGTCCGTTCCTCCGCTCTCACTCATGATTATTCTGTTCCACAGTCGCATTTTTAAAATGTTCTTGTGGCATTTCTCTAATGATGGAGGAAATATGGGGGAAAACTAAGATTAAAAATTGCATCTCTGAATATTTCTTTACTCAAATTGTATTGAATCAGGAGCAGACAAAGAAGATATTATGGTTGAAAAAGTTTGTAGCTGTGATGTAATCACTGCTACGGCAAGCCCCAAGCTTCCTGCTCCGCTCCATTCGGATGCATTCACTTGTAGACGAGTAGATCTTAGTTTTCCTCATCCAAGCTGGCTCAGCTGGATAGCCCCAATATCAGTTGCCATTTTTGTTGCACCGGTATGTTTGCTCGTCGATGTGAGTGGCTGTACGCTAGTGAGAAATCATGTAAATGGAGGGCTGATGGGAAATGGGGGTGGGCTTACTCCACATGTATCAAATTCAAGGCCCTCCAAGTAATTATTCGGGCCTCCAGATCATTTTATTTTATTGTTATTAATGGCCCGATGTTATCTTGCGCTCATTTCTAACTTGTATAATTTTGACAAAATATATTTCTATGGAGAGTAAATATTGAAAGTTATTTAAGGTTTAAGTTGATTTATTCTGGAATAATATTCCTGCCTGTTTTTATTCATAGTCATGTTAAAAAGTTATGTTGTCAAAGTTTTCAAATTTAGTTTTAGTGTGTTTAATAAATGTTTATTCTGTTCAGTCCACAACCTATGGCGTGTTTTGGATTTTGGTCCCCTGGGCGATCGAGTTTGACACTCCTGGCTTACTCCACACCAACAGTCCTGCCCACAACTTAGAGGTGAATTTCTAATGAACTACTGCCGTTCTGCAGAAACTATGTCTTTGAAAACGATGCAGTTTACTATTTTGGATAAAAACAACAAAATCATAATTAAATTACCACTGGGAATCCTTTAAAAACGGATCATAAGATGATTGGAGAGGATCTTTATCTGTTCAAATCTCTTTTCCAGAGACTATCTTCACGGGAACACCTAGCTTACTCCTCTGGCTAAATAATTATTTGTCTCACAGGTTAAGATGTTAAGCTGCATGTTGACAATTATCCATCAGCAACTTTGCTGAACAACTACTAGACAGTGAACAACCAAAGCACAACACTCTCATTCAAAAGACTTTGGAAAAAAAAAATGTTTTTATCAATATCTGATTTGGCTTTCTTCTGATGAAAACTTGCCTTGAGGATTTTCCATGAGTTTTGATGCTCCACCACAACGCCAGCAATACTCTTGTCAAGTTGATGAAAAGCATCCGTCTCAACACAAACGCAGGCAAAATCAGAGTCACAGGATTTGAGTTCTAATTTTCGTTAACCACGTGATTCTACCACAGAGACCAGAAGACCAGACGTTACTAGTATACTGCCCTGAAAATGTTAAGAGTAAAGCTTAAAGTGCACTGAAAGTTTTTAAATCGTATTTTAGCTGTTTTCCAAGATAAATGGTTCACTTTGGGACTTCTTTTGTTTTTCCTCCAGCAAACACAAATCAGCTTTTTCAAATTGCGTGTTTCGTGTATTCTGCTCCTGATCTATCACGATTTGAATTGAATAATACTCAGAAAAGAAGTTTTTTTTTTAAATCTGAAATTCTTTTGAAAGTGGTTGTTTGCACCAACCCAGGGGAAGGGTCAAGGTTATGATTAAGTTTAGGGATGGGATTAAACCACCACATGGTTCCAGAGTGCGGCCGTGTCTGCAGTTCACCCCTCCCCAAAGGGATGGTTCAAATGTGGAGAAGAAATTTTACACACCTAGGTGCATGACAACTAATGGAACTATGGCTTTGAATGCATGCGACCAACAACAAAATTTAGCCTTGAACTTTAAATACGTCTGACCAATGTATCAATCTGCAACAGAAATTTCCATCAGTTTTTGTACTGGTCGCACGCAAGTATGTGCAAAAAGCAATTATTTTATGTCCTCCATCAAATTAAAAAAAAATGCAAGAACATGTTAAAAACACAATTTTCATTGCAGTGGGTCTTTAACATCTGAACATTTTTGGCTTCAGAATAAAATATAGGGGTATTTCAGGAGGAATTTCTCATCTTATCAAATAAATGTTCACCCTTCAAACATGTTTCTCAACTGACTTCCCTTCATTCTTCCAAGCGGGGTTCTGTTCTACATCTCATTCCTTCAGACGATCTCCATCCATTTTCCCATCTCTGAGACAATTACAAACTCCCCTCTTTTCATTTATCACCAACAATTAAAACAATACGGGCGCAGACTACTCTATAAGCCAAAACACCAATGGACGAGAAGAGCGTAAGGAGGTGACTGCAAGTGGAATGAAGTAGAGTCAACAATGAGAAAGAGAGAGGAAGGCTGACAGCACAATTAAGGTTTTTAATTCTCTGCTTGAGTGGGCCAGTCCAGTCTTTATGCTAATTAGGATGCCACGGCCATGTAATAAATCTCTATGATCCAGCCTCATTTCCCCTCTGTCTTTCAGTCTCATTCACCCAGACGTGCACTCAATCCTACAAACCCCCACCCAAAAAGTTTGCCCATTACTTTTCATCGTTAAACCCTTCGCTCCGAGTTAATGGTTTTGATCAGAATGGTTGTTTTTGTGCGTTTGCCTCCATTTTTCCTCACAGTTTTTCCTGCAGATCTGTTTACTGGTTGGGCAAGCATCCAGTGCCCCGACTTAATGCTTCCACCACATGTAGTTTCTCTCTCTGTTAACTCCCTTTATTAGTGTTTTACAGGGATATGGTTTGTCTTGCACTGCTGAACTTGCCTGCATAAACACGCAAAGATTAAAAAGGCTGATGTAATGAATGCAGAAGATTTCCTCCTGTTCCTCTTTTGTCCTCATCTCCATTTGACAGACACGACTAATGATAACATCTGTAGATGTGAAGCAAACAGCACAACAATCCGCAGATAATTGGGGGGCCGCAGTTCTTACTGGGGAAAGGAAAATGAGAAAGATAGATAAGTGGACAACCCTCGGATGTTGGTTAAAGTAGCGAATAGCAGATGCGTTTTCACTCATTTAAAATCACACTGAGTCATACTAGAGTCTTTTATTTTGCTTCCTTATAAAGTGTCTCAAAACCAATTTACACACACAATAAATGTAAAAAGAATTCAAGCAGTTTTGCATGTATAAAAATAAATGAATTTTAAAGAAGGTCCAAAGCTGCTTAAGCTGAGGTTTTCCTTTTACTGAAAAAAAAACATCAAATTTCAGCCTTGTTTTGCAACTCTCCAATAACTTCGTCTTGGTTTCATTTGATGCTCCAATCTCCACTGCTGGAGTCGCATCGCTGCCTCGTCTGATGTCATTTCTCTGACGGTCTCACAATCAGTCGAGTTGGATCCCGTGAGGGTCAAAACTACGACCACCGCCCCAACCACCAGGGCCATGTGAAGCAGGTACAGGGTGACTTGGAGACACGTCAGCAGCAGGGATGCGCAGATAGAGACCACACACCAGGGACCAGCAAAGATCAGCAGAACGGAGTAGTGGAGCGCGTTAAGAGCAAGAGCTGGGATGGATATGATGAATCGGACGAGTATGGAAGCCACCCAGGAGTACAAAGAGAGTGGAGATAAGAGAAGAGAGAGCACTAAATCACCCAGGGTTCCTTTCTGCAAAACAATAAAGCAACAAGGACAAAATGTTGATTTAAAATATAAATTTTAGCTATTCTTTAAAATGGCAGTGTGATTTTGACTCCCTCAACAATTGTATTTAAACTTTTTAATGCCCCATTTTATTTCTTGTCCTAAAAACATGCTTTTGCTTTCATGTAGATGCTAAATGAACCCTTGTGCTATCCTGAATATGTTGACGTGGAGTGGGGTCATCTGGGCCCCACAAGACAGTGCATTGAACTTTCTTTGTTTTTTACTTTCATTGGCGTCTGTCGCAGACACGAAATCCTGTCCACCTTCATCAAACATTTACATCAATAGGCATCAAGTAAATGTTTTAGATGTACAAAAGCCACTGACGTTATAGCATCCTATCATTTACTTTAAGTGGAAAATGTTACTGTAGCATAAGAAGTACCACATGAGTTCCAGGGCCAAGTGGCACCCTTTGTGTTTTTGTAATAAAACACTTCCTAAGCAATCATTTCCATTGAAAGTGACATAAAATTTTAGCTATTGCGACTTATCTACAAGATGTAATACTCTGTAATCATCAAAAAGGGACAGTTATTT
>NC_050512.1:20542729-20552947 GCF_002922805.2 Oryzias melastigma
CTACTAAATTTGAATTCAATCAATTCAAGCCAGACACATCCTCCTATCCAACAAATGATCCCAAAAGCTATTATTTCTGGGGGGGGGGGCATGGCCCTTAACATACTAAAAGTTCAATTAATGTACACTTTTGTAAAAATTCCGCTGGTGCTCTCATACCAACTTTTAAATGCGTCACAATATTTCATAAAGACACGGAAGCGTTTTATTGTTTTCAAAAATCTTGTTTAAAGCTTAAAAATGCTAATTATTAATGTGTTTTTCCATGACAGAAAAGAAACCCCCAAAGAAAAACAATATGTTAAAAATGAAATTTGAAAAGCACAGACTGGAAAAGACAGAAAAAGGCTTTTCACAAACAATTATGTACCTTAAATCTACTCTCAGAATGTTTCCTCACTAACCTCCTGAATATTGTCTTTATCACCTGACTGGTCAGCCCTCTGAAGCCCTGCAAAATTAAGAAGGTGCAGGTTTACAGCCGAACACAAGTTTTAAGGGTCATATTTTACCAGAACTCACATAGGAAAAGTAGTCCGAGAGCGATTATCAGGAAAAACCTCATTGTCTGCCACAAGTCAGAGAGTCTATAAAACTAAAAAAAAAACAATAATCAAAAACAAAGTATTTCTAAAAATTGTGTAAGTTTCAAGAGCAACAAATGACCACTTTTCCACCTACCCTGAAATACAGCCCAGCTCGTATTTGTGTCAGCTTCTTCCTTCTTCAACAATGACACATATTATTCCAAATTCTTCAGCTAATCCTCTCCTTGTGCTAACCACGTGTTTTCTTTGCTTTGGATTTGAAACAGGAATGGGCTAATGAGCTCAGACTGAGTTTAGGAAAATCAGCTCCACCTGTTTGAAGGGAGGAGCAATGAAGGTGATCACTCCAGGGTCCTTCAAGTTTTAAACGTATACACATTAAAAATGTCAAATTCAAGATACAAGAAAACAAGGACTTTCAAATAAAAAGTAGCTGAGAGATGAATGGATGGACTATGAAAAGTGATTTAAAAATATATATAAAGGGATAAAGAAAGTGGCTTTTTTTTCCTCCAACTTCAGCCTAGTGACTCTGTGGTAGAGTGTTCGCCCTGAGACTGGAAGGTCATGAGTTCAAATCCAGGCCGAGTCATACCAAAGACTAAAAAGAGGACCCAGTGACTCCCTGCTTGACCCTCAGCAGTAAGGTATTGTGGGGGTTAAACCACCAAATGGTTCTTGAGTGCAGCTGAGTCTGCACCTCACCTCTCCCCCAGGGGATGGGTCAAATGCAAAGAACAAATTTCACACACCTATGAGCGTGACAACTGATGGGACTTTACTTTTGGAATGGGTCACTACAACTTTAGCCATTAGCTTTTTAAGCAATTTCTAGAACTCCCAGATTTTTTAAAGTTAAAAAATACTATATTATATCTCCCATTAAAATAATATCAGAGCCTTTATTTCTTTATCTGAATTCTTCCTGCTTTAACACATCAAACAACACAATGCCAATCACTCAACAAGACCTTTTGGTTTGAAAATTCAATGCAGTTTATTAATCTGTGCTACTTTAGTAGGGTTTATAATTGGCAAAAAAAGAGAAAAAAATCTATCCAAATATCTAACTTTAATTTTATATTTTTTTATTCTCAGGTTGAAACATTACACTTAACATTAAAAAAATGTAAAAGATCTAACAAGCAGGTGAAAAATGAATGAAGTGGGAAATGTAGACATCTAATATTCTTAACATTTTATAGGCTGAGACTGTCAGTAAGTCATCTTTAACCAAATGCTTAAAAGGGGGCAGAAAAAAAAAGTTAATTCAACAATCTGTCTAATAAAAGTTGAAATCTTTTATTTTGTTAATTTACAAGATTAGTTAAAAGCTCACAGACAAACAGAGAGAGAAACATTAAAAATACTTCACATAACCGTGTCAAAGATCATTACAGAGCTGTAAACACATAAATAAAAGACAAAGCGAAGACAGTAAATCAGCGGTACTCTGTGTTTTTGTTCAACAGTCAGGTGTTGCACCTTAAGGGCTGAATTTCATCAAGACATAAAACAGTAAACAGCAGCCGAGAGGTTCAGCTGAAATTGTGCTGCTCTATTTCAAACACAGCAGGCATGTTTGTATAATAGTTGGCAAAGGAAATGAAAAAAAAGGCATTTTACTTTGACGCTTAAATTCCCTAACCCACAAGCGAATTGTAACGTATATCTATAGACTTTGAGAAATGTTTCCGTAGTATTAGTGAACGTCTGTGGACGCGTACTCTGAACACACTCACGGGCGTATTCAGACTCGGCATTCTTTAAATACTGGACGTGGAGAGGATATCCTCAACTAGATGCTTGTAGACCCAAGCATCTCCTTTCAGCCGTTGGCGGCGTACGCCAACGACTTCCAGCCTCTGCAGGAGGCACACCTCCAGCTCGAACGCCATGGTCACCTTTCCAAAGTCCCCCCAGGTCTGACACTTCAGGGTATAGCTAAAAACGAGAACATTTTTTGATTAGTATTTTATAAAATGATGAACAGTTTGGCAGCAAGGACAGAAGAGCTTCTCACCCTTTCTGTGTGTAGTCAACGTTTTTCTCTGGCAGGATGGAGAGGATCTGGTTTAAGACCTGGTCTGGGTTGGTTTGGCTGGTCAGAGTCACGTTATACTGAGCCTGGAAGAACCGGAATTTATCAAGTTCAGAATTAATTCAAACTAATCTTAAAAAATATAAAATAAAAGAAATTGTGATAATATTTTTGAATTAAAAAAAAAAAACAAACTGGATCCATTGTGTAAGTGGATCCATTATTACGTATGAGTACCTTAATCTTCCGTGGACCGTCCCGGAGGGTTTTTCTTTTACTCGGGGTGAGCATTGTGATCACCTTATCCAGCCCTCTCTCCAAAGAACCAAACATCTTCCCTGCTCGCTTTTTCTTCCCACTATCCCCTGTGACAGCCATGTCCAGCGACCTTGACCTAGAGAGAATAAGCATCAGAAAACTGTAAATATTCACTATATTCACTAATCACAATGGTTGATATCAGTTTCCTGTCTTTACTCTTGTCTGCTCACCTTCGCTCTGGACTAAAAGCTAAAATTTCTATTTTTTCTGTTTCGTTGTTTTCTACTGTCTTCTTTTTATGCTCCTTGGATGCACTGTCACCACCTATTATAAAAAAACACAACAAAGTTACTCACTCTCATGGGACAGTGCTGTTAATCAGTGAGACTGAACTGCACAAAGTCATGGTTTAACTAAAGCAATTGTTTTGAGTAAAAGTTTAAAATGCAAAAAATTCCTGTGACATACACTCAATGTGAAAAACAAAAATCTGTTCATTGCACTGAGAATTTCAAATATTTAATCAGAACTAAAAGGAAAACAAACAGGTTTTTTTGCTACATACCGCCAATCTAGAAAGAGTAAAAAATGAATATTTTAACCCAAGATATAAAGTGTTCATGAAGACAGTTTAGAAATCTAACTAAAACTATATTACATCGTATATAAATATGGTTCTGATGCTGCAAAAAATTCATTCAAAAGTTTATACGTATAACAATGGAAGCATTTTAAAGGTTATTTATAATGTAGAAAACCTCTGAATTGTGGTAAAATTATCCATCAAAGACCCACTCTGGTTTTTGTGGCATTTTTCTAAACATTGAGGACATATATAAACACAATTGTAATAGAACTGGACTGAGAGTGGCTCCTCCCCACCCAAACAGGAAGTTGCTGCTGGCTCCAAGAAGCCAAAATCCCATCGACCTCAACAGAAAAATAAACAGCTATTACTCACTCAGTCATATTATTTCTTGCTAATCCCTTTTTTTTTAAATTATATTTTTATAGCAAGTTATTCAAGTTTTAAACAGACTAATCAAATGCTTCAGTAAAAGCATGTGATGTCTGCGGGCCCCCACCTTGAAGGTTTGACAGATTCTCCTGAGCCACTTTTAGTGGAAGCAGTGTGGACTTCCAACAAGCTTACTCCTGTTTTTCATAAAAATATTGACTCAGACTGTCGTCTGGCTCCAACTTAGCATCCATTTTGCAAAAAAATGGTGACTGAATTGGCTTCATTTCGCTGGAGCCAGAAGTAGGGCATTTTCTATGGGCGACATCACACCCGCTCTGTCCAGTTCTTATATACAGTTGTTCAGTGTCAACAGTCCCGCCCACAATTCAGAGGTGAATATCTAAAGACCTCCTCTGCAGAAACTATGTCCCAGACAACAACAAAAGCTTTTAGATTTTGGCTAAAGTCAGCTTAATCCTAACTAACTTTGAAAATAGATCAAAAGATGATTGGAAAGTGTCTTTAATTCTATGTCTCACTCATAGAAGCAGACAAAGACATCAGAGAATCCCAAACTTCTAGACCAGCAAGAGGTCAAATGTGATGTCTTTTTGCTTTAATGCGAGCAACTGACTGGCGTTGACTTTGGATTCGAACCCAAAAGACAAAATTACATACACAGACACTATATGTGTGTGCACACAGTCACACACAAGACTGAGAGCTGGGCTTAAGTGGCAAGAGAACACATGTCACTACAGCCCAAGTGGGACAGTGACCAAAGGAAGGCGACAGCTACACCTGTCAAAGCACACGCCAGGGGACACACATACACAGCCCAGTCGGAGTGTGTGTGTGTAAGAGTGTGGACAAGGTTGTCACAGTCAGCATGTTTACTCCAAACTGCAGCTCAAACACAGGAAGCTGCAGAACACTAAGGCAGCCTCCTCTGGTTTATCAGGAGCAGCAGCCAGTTAGCAAACAGTTTCAACAGGAAACTAATGAGGCTGGACATCTGAACAGAAAAGGCACGATGACAAATAATTAAGACTTTAATCATTCTCCATTCATATTAGTGCCCTTCATTTAGAGATAAGTGAATAGAATTAGCAGCCCGATAATCGCCTCACCTTTGAGTTGGACAGTAATAAGGGTGCGCGTGTCCATTTTCAGTGGCGTAATGACAGATAAATCATTGAAATATGAGTGGCTTTGGGAGAAAAACTGGCCCAATAAATGAGTTTATTACTGGAAGACAATTTACTTGCAAATGTGCAGCATGTGGCTGTGGCACTCGTGATTAGGAGGAAACTATGAGGCCAAAACAGCAAAAATGAAAGAGGGAACTTTGGAGTCAATTAAATGATGTTAATTTAACAGTATTTTTCAATCCTTTCTTTTGAGGAACAAACTTGTTAGAATGAAACGAAGGGAAAAAAAATAAAAAAATTCTCAAAATAGAGCAGAAACTCATCTTACCTCTCGGCGTATTTGGTTTGTTGGCGCTGACGTTCTGATTGGGTGTTGTTAACACATTCTTGATGGAGCGTGGGTTTCTCTTACTGGGCACAGGGGTGCGGGGGGGAGGCAGCGCAAACATTTCTGCTTCTTTGTCCTCGGCAACATTCTCCTTGTTCTCACTTTTTTGCTCTTGATCTCTTTGCCTCCTCCTCCCCCTCTCCTCCATCGGGCTCCGAATACATCTTTTTTCCGCCGATGGTGATACTAATCTCTTCAGAAACAAAGAAGAAACATTTTTAATTTTGATGAATTGATTTTCCTAAATAGTCTTAAATATAAAAGTTAATGTTATAGGAAATGTGTACCTATTTCTTATCTTTAATTGTTACTTGGCTGCTGCTCTTTCAGATGTTTAAATATATAAAATACTTCAGCATGAAAAGAATAAATCTAATTTTTTTTAATTCTGTCATCGTCTTCTCTCAATCTTTCTATTATTGTCATGTTTGGAGATTTTCCTCTACTCATCCACATACCTTATCTCTGATTGTGATTCTTTCTGCTTGACCTTTAACCCCGTGAGGTATGTACTGTGGGACCGAACCCCACGGACAGTCATCAATGTAGTCTGAACGCAAGTCCAAAGACCCGATAATCACCATGTCGTCATCCTCAACAAAGTGAAGGCCCTCTCCAATCTGAAAGGAACAGACAAAACTCAGAGTGAGAAAAATATGTTTGTTGGTATAAAACCCAGCATTTGACAGTCCAGAAAGTGGACAGAAAGCTTGAGGAGATGTATCCGGGCTCCTGACCTGCAGTTCTCTGTGCAGAGGAGAGTCCTCACACGCCGCTGGTTCACGACGCAGACGGACAGGCTTTCCTCCCCGCTTCTTTGACAGCAGCAGCAGGTACGTGGCTGTGGTCTGGTCATACTTCCACTAAGAAAGTCATTGGTTTTTAAAAACCAAAGTGATCAAACCCTAAGAACATTCTGAAAATAATGACACTCAGTTCACACACCTCCTTCACCAGCGCAGCAGTGCTCTCTCTTGACCTCTTCATGTAGACTGCCATCTCAGTGATGCAGTCTTCGTCTATGTGGCCAAGCTTTGGAGGTAAAAACACAAGGTAACACACTCTTTATAAATATGGTACGATAACATCCAAATAATATAATGTATGTATTTTAAAAAATAAGAAAAATTGACCAAATGGGACAAAAGTTAAAAACCAAAAAGAAACATTATGTAACAGAAGAGGTTGGTGACGAGGCCTTTTAACAAAAAGCATGTTGTAATTGCACCGCTTGAGTTTGTATCCTTATTTTCAGAGGGTTTGTACCGGCTGCTTGCTGAACCACTCGACAGGACTATTATAGTCCTTCATCACCCAGGGATGGTTCAACAGCTGTTTGACAGTGAGGCGCCGCTTGGGGTCCACCTGCAGGACACACACAGGAACTACAGTCAAAAATCACATCATCTGACCATTTAAAATGTCTGTAAAAGTCAGGAATTTAGTCTTCATTTGGCACTGGTGAACGTATTTAACTTGGAAAATGCTAGAGTGCTTAAATTATGATTCCTCTAAAAAAATAAATAAATTTAAAAAAAGAGAAATACACACCTGCATCATCTGGTTAAGGAGGAGGATGCTACCTGGAGACAGCCAGGCTGGATTATCATATTTACCTCTCTAAGGGGATAAAATAAATATGAGAAAAAAATAAAAAAAAAACAAAAATCTGCCAATTGTGCTTACTAGAAATAAACTCAAAGGTGCTCTTACTGTAATCTTTCGATACAGAACCATGCAGTTGTCGTCATCAAAAGGTAGGTATCCACACAGCAGAGCAAACAGCAGAACTCCCATGCTCCACACATCAGCCTAAACGTTACACAAATCAGCAGCGTTTCAAATGAAGTGTTGATTGTTAAATATGGTCATAAAAGCAGAACTATAAAACTAAATTATTTTTAAACATTATTACTGAGTGCCAGGAATAACCCTCGTGCTATCTTTTGGGGTCTGAGTGACCCCACCCTTACATTAAAGTGTTATTCCCCCACGACAATGGACAGGATTTCATGTCTACCATGGACACCAGTGAAAATCAAAAGTCATTGGGTTCCAGATGACCCTAAACACGAGTTCTCAGAGTTCTTTTAATCCATTTTAAAAGCATTCCCAGAGATTTTTTAATTATTATTATGCCATATTTAGCCTAAACCAACAACCTGTGTTGTTGTCTTGGACGCTGTTTCTGCAGAGCAGCATTTTCATTCAACTCAATTTCATAAGAAATTTGTCTCCAATTTGTGGGCAGGACTGCTGGCATGGAGCAACTCCGCCCCCCTTCCCCTCCCTGTTGTTGAGCCCTCAGCCAAGAGAGCTTGTGGCTCACCCACCATATTTTCTACATACCAAAAAACTTTTTTTTGTCTGCTCCTGATTTACATATATTTGAATAAAACATTTGCTCAGAAATGCAATTTGGAGATTCATTTTCTTTATTTATGCCCTCAATCATGACAAAAGTGCAACAAGAACATGTTAAAAATACCCAAAACACATTTTTTATTGAATTTTAAAGGAGCCTCTGAATTTCCAAATTACGTATACAAACAGCTTTCCCATCTTACCTCTGATCCAATATATGCTTTTCCCTGAATGAGCTCAGGAGCAGCATATGCAGGGCTGCCACAGCACGTCATCAGCTCATAGCTCAATCCTCCCTGAAACAAAAGCAGCTCCATGAAAATCAGATTTCTACAAAACAGTTAATTTGATAAATATTCATACTTTTAATGTAATAAAGTGTTCACATTGCAATTATATTCTACACACAGTAGGTGAAGAAACATGGAGAGATACCTTGGGTTTGGCACACAAGCCAAAGTCTATTAGCTTCAAGTTTTGGTCTTCATCAATTAAAAGGTTTTCCTGAAACAAAAAAAAATAAAATTTAAACCTAAATTAATCTTTCATCTCATTCGGTTTTCTCAAACATGCATGTAACAACCCTTCTTTGTACCGGTTTTAGGTCTCTGTGAGCATATCCTTGGCTGTGGACGTAGGCCAGGGCGGAAACAATTTGCCTGAAAAAGACTCTGGTCTCTTCCTCTGGCAGTCGATCCTTTGCAATGATATAATCAAACAGCTCTCCACCGGGGCAGTACTGACAGACAGAATGGAAGTAAGAAATCAAAATTAAAATGCAACATCCCAGATGAGATCACACACACACATCAAACTGGATGTCCTTTACCTCAAGCACCATGAAGATCTGCGAGGAGGTTTCGATGACGTGATAAAGTCGACAGATATGCTGATGACTCAGGTTCTTCATGGCCTCGATCTCCAACTTCACGCGAGGCAGGTCATCCTATGAAACAATAATATACATGCATACAATTTTTAGAAACTTTAATCATTTTTTAAGAATTACATGAAAAGTTTATATTAGAAAATATTTTTGACTAATAAAACACAACAATCTAATTTCTATTAGTCAATTATGAAAACTTTTTGTTTGATTTAGGAGTTTTCTCTTTGAACGAGGTGTCTTCCTTCAGTCAGAGCCATAGACTGTAAAAATTATTGTTTGTTATTTTATATACAGTCTATGGTCAGAGCCTGAAACACCCTCGGTGGTGGAAAAGGCACTTTCGCAGATCTTTCCTCTCATCAGCAATTAGTCTCCACAATGCCACATATACACTTGTTATTTTTAGATTATTTATGATCTGCTGCTCTTTATAGAGCTATGGTAACATATCAATTTCTCTGTTGTGGGATGTTGGTGAAGGTTATTCATCCAGGTTGTGTTGTCTTGAAGTTGAGTCATGGCAAATGCACTTAGAATCATGAAACGTTTTGTTGTTCATCTAAATGGCTTCATCAGTCTGTTGTGGGATCAATTAAAGATCCTATTTTAGAGCTGCAAGAACAAATAATGGAAATGTTGAGTTTCAATTTTGCCAAATGTGGTGCTATACCAGCTAAACTTTGCAATTTTCTCTAGTCTTTAAAAAACACACACACAATTTCAGAAGTCTGACTTGTTTTCAAGTAACTTTGCACGTTGAATACTTTATTTTGCCTTTTTTTTAAGAGTAAAAGGTTGCTTGTGACCCTTTAACATCCTTTAACGCTCTAACTTTACATACCACACACAACCTGAAACTAGTATGACATCACTGACTTTCATATGTAAAAATCAAAAAAATGCATTTGTAAGTATTGTTTTAGTTTTTTTTTAATAGTTTACTCATTTGGACTGAAATGTTATTTATTGTTCATTTAAGATTAGCTGTTTAAAAAGCTTGTATGCATTATAAACTTTTTTTAAGTACATTTTGACTTTTTTTTTTTTTAATTAATGTAACATTCTAAAAGATACAACAGTGTTGAGGTCTGAGGCAAATGTCTATTACACCCAAGGAGATTATTGCAATTTAATTATGTGTTTTCTTGAATTACTTTTAATACTTCTTTTTTAACCTACCCCAAGATCCTTCTTGTTCATTATTTTGATGGCAACCTTCTCCCCCGTTAGAATATGCCGACCCAGCTTGACTTTGGCAAAGCCACCTGAAAAATAAACAGGCATTTAAACACTACATCAAAAACTGCGGGTATAATGCAAATCAAATACACGACATTACCTGAGCCGATGGTTTCATACACCTCATAATGTTTCTCCAGTTCTGCTGCTCCACGGAGCTCCGTCCTTTCCACGGGCATTGTCCCTGTGTCCGTGTGCCCCTAAAATCAATCGACGTTGTGTAATAAAAAAAGAAGAAATTTAAAATGGAAAAATAAGTTCAAATCTGATGCTATCAGTGTATATAATTAGCTAACGGTTCAACTAGCTAGCTAAAGTGTAAGGACTTCTTATATTGAAACGAAAAAAAGCGTTTAAATGTTTTTTTTTTCTCAAG
>NC_050512.1:20553018-20558745 GCF_002922805.2 Oryzias melastigma
TCTCAAGAAATTGGAAGCAAGCATACTTTCAAACTTATTAACACAAAAGAACAAACATTTTATATTTACCCGGACTTAAGTGAAAAACAGACCAAATACTCAGTGAACGCCCAGCCTCAGTGGGAATGTTTTGTTCAACAAGTTTGAATTTCGCAGGTTGACGTTGACGTAACTTCCTGCTTCCGGTTTGTGCTTTGTTCGCCCCCCTGTGGCGTAAAGTGGTACTGACTGATAAATAAAACCTGATGTTTTGACTGCTAAAACATAGATACAATTAAAAAAGAAAAACATTGCAAATTTTTTAAAATCTATTCCGAGAAGATAATCAAATAATTCTTGTCTCAGGGTTAACTGTAAAGAATTGGTTTACTTCTCAAATTTTCCTCTCATTTCTCTTATACTGTGATAAATAAATGTCACATACATTTTTGCATGCCTTCTCTAAGCTACTCCCTGTCCGGACTGGCACATGGAAACAGGAAAGTGACTCCGGGTTTTTGCACACCAAACCTGTAAGTCCCAAGAAATTTCCCCTCCAAGGACCAACCAGGCGCAACCCTGATGATGAGAGCAGATCTTTTTCCATGTTTCCTATCAATATTTTTTGAATTTTTTTAAAATAAATGTATTCATTACATATATGTATTAAGTATTTAAGAATAAATACACATTCATTTAGCATATTACTCTGTAGAAAGTACTTTTCAACAGTATAAAAATTATCTCAAAAGATGAAGCTTAAAAAATGATAAATTACATCAATAAAACAACAACACTTTAGAAGTAGATAATTGATGGTCACTGTCTAAAAAACACAATAATTAAATCCATTAGTATGAAAAGTGATACTATACCAATTGTGAATGCATAATTATTACTCATTTTGATCTTGTTAGAAGATCGGTCAGTTCAAGTTCTAATCTCTGATGGATGAAAGCTGCAACTGGAACAACACCATCGCCTCGGTCCACTGCTTAAACACAATTAGACAGATGCAGAAAATGGCATAGATGTTTTATGTTTCTAGTTTCTCCTACTTCATGCGAGGCGGATCATCCTATGAAACATCGATAAACATACTTTTAATTAAATAATTCTGTGCTAAAATTTTGAACTTTTTTTAATGCTTCAGTTAGAAACTTAAATGGTTTTTTTATGAATTAGATGAAAAGCTAATTTTAGAAAATACGATTGACTGACAAAACCAAACAATCTGGTTTTCTATGAGTCAGTTCTGAAAAGTTTTTGTTTGGTTTGTCAAAGTACTTGGACAATAACACAGGTTTCAGGTAAATAAATGGAACCTGTGAGGTGGGTCATGTGTGATACATGTGTTTTTAGGTATGTGGATGCAGGAACTGACCAAAGAGGTGTATTTACGGTGTCAAAAGGTGTGCATGTTTTCAGCAGCACCTGTCTCAAGTCTTTAATTTAGGGGGGCACTAACAGACTACAATTAAACTAACCTCTGTTTTGTGATATGATCACTCTCACTGTCACATTGTTTTCTAAATTCTAAATTCTTGTCCATTTTGCATGCGCTAAAAAAGGCTGAAGGCCAACCAACAGACGTGAACAGCTGCAGGTGAATTTTATTGATTGGTGGTCAGACAATTTTTTTTATGCTGCTGTTGTTTGGTTTTTGACGAAGTAACAAGTGGTTATAGGACGTCCAGGTGTCAGCTAGGCTGCAGAACCTCTCATTTGGATTGGGAGACAGATGGTCAGGATGGGACGGGCGGACATCAAAAACAGAAAAGAACAGAGAGTGGAAAGCAACTGATAGGAAAAAGAGACACAAAAGAAAGAGTAGAAGCAACTACTTTCTTTTAAACAAAGTGTGCCTTCTTTTGTTTCCTTTTGTCAACTGATTTCACAAGGATCACACTTCAGTTTAAAGTTATAAAATGACTAAATTTGTTGAATTTACCATCCATAGATGCAGCTACGTCCACATTCTGTTGTGCTGCTGTGGGATGTTTCTAAAGATGATCGGTATTGTTGAGGCTGATGCTGCCCTTCCAGCTGCTGGAATGTTGTGTGTGTAATTATAGTAATACCTATTAAGCTGTCACTGTGGGAAACAGACGCTCGGACAGACGTTTCAGTATTCCCTGTCAGACTCACGGATGCTCCCACAGTGTGCGTGTCGTAACTTTGTGACTGCTGGGAATTCATCGCAGGGCGTCTGAGCTTTGGCTGGAGGCCAGAAAGGAGAATCAGGAAGACAAAGAAGATGTATGCGTGTCTTTTTATAATTAGTTTTGAAGCATATTTTGTGCTTGTGGTTTGCAATGTCTAAATGATTTAAAGAGGTTCAAAAAAAAGTTCAAACTAACAAATTTACATGTAAAACTTTTAGTTTTTAGCAACTGATTTCCAGAGTGATTTTTACTGAGTTTTTTTTAAACTGTCAGTTTTATTTTTAACTATTCTATTCTATTCTATTCTATTCTAATATATTCTATTCTATTCTATTCTATTCTAGAAAAATGCTTGACAGAGTCTGTGAGGTCAAAGACAACAAAGTGAGAAAGATTTACTTGTTGATCTATTTTATCTGCTTTGTTTTGTAATATTACTTCTTTTTTCCATCACTTTTAATGAAGGAGTAACTCAAAAATATGTTTAAAAAAGAAGGTGAAGAAGCAAAATGTAGAGAAATGTTCAAGCAAAGCCTTAAAAAGGTCAGCATTTCATCGGAATAATTAAAACTTAAAAAGTCCTTTGACATTCCAGTAATACACTTAAAGAAATTTTTAGAACATTATTCAAACAATCTACTAACTTTACTTTCACAAAAGTAAAATATTTAGAGATAACCATAATTTTTTTGAAGAAAAAGAATTTCTGAAATTAAATTTTGAGGATTATATGACAAGTAAAATTCAGACTAAAACACAAAATGGGGTCTCAACCTAAAAAGAAAAAATCTTTGTAGGGATTTTTATTTTTGAAACATCTCTACTTCATCTTATCCTTTCTCTCTTCCCATCCTTCAGGTTGACTCCACCTCAAGAGCAGAGTTCAAACATCTGAGCGTGTTCAGTTTGTGTTGATCATCGTCGTTCCTCCGTGTCCTCATAGCTGCTCTGTGGGAGCAGCTCTGCTCTCTGCAGCGGGGTAGTACTGGGACTCTCCTCCGTCTCCTTTACCTTTTACTCCCACTTCCAGGAGCTCTTCCTTGGAATATCAAAAGCAGCTCATACTCTTTGCAGGTACAGTATATTTTGTCGTCATTTCTTTACTATATTTCATGAAAATGAAGGAAAAAGCAATGAATAACTTCGTGTGCCTCATTGTTTTGTGTGACAGCAGGGCTTTGAGGTGGTGAGAGGAAATTTCTCTCACAGTTTTCTTCACGTCGGCTACAATAAGATCACAGAGATTCCTGCAGGAGCGTGCAACATCAGCATCCAGGAGACAAGAAAGAGCCGAAATTATCTGGGTATCTCCACACAGCCACATTTGAAGGCAAAATTAATCACAAAACCTCAAATCCTGAAGTAGTGGTGCATTTTGGGGGATTTTTTAGCCCTGCAGACCCGGAGCGGTATCTCCATCATCAACGGAAACTGGGTGATTGACAGACCTGGCACTTACTTTGCTCTTGGAACGCAGATGATCTACAAACGGCCAAATGAGATCCGTTCTCGGAGTGGAGAGTCCATCGCTGCACCGGGACCTTTGACCGACGACCTGCATCTTTATGTGAGATGCAAAACTACAAATATCTCTGACATGCAGCTTCTAAGTGTGTAAATATGTGAATTTTTTTGCTTTGTTTTGAACAGTTAATTTACCAACAACCAGGTCCAAGTGTTCATTATGAATACAGCGTACCTATAATTATTCACTCTTCTCCAGAACCAGACACACCTGACGAAAGGCCTCCAGGTAAGTGCATGCACCAACATGCAAAAGGAAAACTTTAAGTATGCTCTTCAGCTCGCAATAATAATACGTTACGAATTAAAAATGGAAAAAAAATATTTAAAAAATTATGTTTGACTCAGTATTTTTCTAATCCTGAAGCTTTTACTTGAACATTTTAACAGAATCAGCTCACAAGGCTGCTTTGTGAATTAACTAACTTAAATGTATTCATCATAATTACTAATATACTTTTTTTGTATTCTAGCCTTATAGCTGTAAAATCATGTCTATGTCTTTATTAGGACTAAAGGAGGATGGCATCTGCATAGCACAGCAAACGAGATATTTTCAGAGCTTTTCTATAGGAGTCTACATCTATTTTATTACACATTTACAAAGTAAAACTGCTGAAAATGCAAAGTAATGCATGAAATTTGATAGTACAGAAATGGTTGAAAGGCTTTAGCTTTATATTTTGTTTAAAAAAGTGCATAAAAGGCTAAAAACTGCGAGAAAGGAAAACGAGTGCTCATATAAAACTCAAAAAATCATTTAAAAAACGTCATACAATCCATAACAAGCAAAACAAAAAAATACATATTAAAAAAAAAATCTCCTAGGGACCAAAAAAAGAAAAAAGACAACAAAAAATACCAAAGTAATATATTTACGTTAGTTTCATTTCTAGTCACTAAAGACTCTTTTCTGAAACAAATATTCTTACAGTAATTTTATTCTAAAAGTAATCTTTTCCCAGATGACGGTGAAGCACAATCAGATGGAGATGAAGGCGTCCATACAGAGGACGTCACCAACAGCATCACCATTAAGGAAAAACCCCATTCCAAAAAGGACTCCTTTGACACCAGCATCAACTTTGTCCCCCAGTCGACTTACATTTGGACAAAGACTGGACACTCTGAATGCAGCTCAACCTGCGGGACTGGTGATGGTTTATTTTTCGTTTTTACCAATCTCCATTTCCACAAAAAATATGTATCTGAGCGACCCAATCTGCTTCAACAGAAGGAAAAAAACGACTGCTTTGCTTTGCAGGGACGCGTGTTGTGTTTTGGGAGTGTGTGGACAGTGACTCCCAGATGACCGTTCCAGCTGACTTTTGTGACCTTTCCAATGAACCAACAAACCAGGAGGATTGCAGTGAATCTCCTTGTCCTCCATAGTGAGTGACATGCAGCCGCGGTCTCTGACTAGGTCCTTTCACACACTAGTACATTTTAAGTTTGCAAAATAATGGGTGGATGGGATCAAAAAACATCTAAAAACCAAGGAGTAGATGTGCCAATGAAAGATTGTGTTTATCTGAATAAGAAAGACAATTCAGTATGTTTTTACTTATTTTAGTTAAGAGATATTGAGTTATATGTTGGTACGTTTTAGCCTCAAGTGTGTTTTTGGTGTTTTTAACATGATTTTGTGGAATTTTTCTGATGACGGAGGACATTTATTACGAAAATTAAGCTCCAAATTGCATTTTTGAGTATTACTTTATACAAATCGTTGTGAATCTGGACCAAATGAACAATTACTATTTGAAAAAGAGTCTATTTGTGATACTAAATAACAAAGTGATTCTGATAAATCCACTTGCAGACAAATAGATCAATGAATGTCTTTGTTGTCCTCGTCTGAGCTGGTGTCTGGCTCAAAACTTAGAGCTCTAATATTGCTCGCTGTTTTAGTTGCGCCGGCAATGTTAGGCTGGGATTATGAGGGGCTGTAAGCTAGTGGGAGAGCATGTAAACAGAGAGCTCTCGGTCACAGGGAGGAGAAGAGGGGCAAGTTGCTCATTGTTACAATTCAGACTTGAATTTCTAATGAACTCCTGCA
>NC_050512.1:20559743-20562208 GCF_002922805.2 Oryzias melastigma
TTTTTGGTGTTTTTAACATGTTTTTGTGGAATTTTTCTGATGACGGAGGACATTTATTAAGAAAATTAAGCTCCAAATTGCATTTTTGAGTATTACTTTATACAAATCGTTGTGAATCTGGAGCAGATGAACAATTACTGTTTGAAAAAGAGTCTATTTGTGATACTAAATAACAAAGTGATTCTGATAAATCCACTTGCAGACAAATAGATCAATGAATGTCTTTGTTGTCCTCGTCTGAGCTGGTATTTGGCTCAAAACTTAGAGCTCTAATATTGCTCGCTGTTTTAGTTGCGCCGGCAATGTTAGGCTGGGATTATGAGGGGCTGTAAGCTAGTGGGAGAGCAAGTAAACAGAGAGCTCTCGGTCACAGGGAGGAGAAGAGGGGCAAGTTGCTCATTGTTACATTTCAGAGGTGAATTTCCTGCAGAAACTATGTCCTAGAAAACGACAGATTTTTGATTTGGGGTAAAAACGACTTTAAAAAAAACACTTGAAATGCTTTTAAAATGCATCAAAAGATGATCAGAGTGAGTCTTTAAGGAAATATTAAGAAATGCAAACAACAAAAATATAAAAATCCATAAAAAAAAATTAAAGATTTTTTAAAATGCCTGAAATTGTCTTTATTTATATACAATAATATTCTTTAACCCTTTACTACCCAAAAAAGAAAAAATAAATATATAAGTATTTTTCTGATGCTAATTCTACATACACAATCAATATTTTTAAAAACATGTTTTTTAAATGTGTTTCACAATTTAAGTGAGCAGCAGTTTTCCATTCTAGGTGATGCTAAATTAAGTAAAGTCCTGGATTTTGTTGCAAATTAGTCAAATTTGGCACAACAGGGTTGAAGCTTAAGTCCAATCATGTACATAAGATTCAGACAAAAAATAACATTTATCTGTTTGGTCATTTCATTTATTGGATGGTGACCTACAGTTTGACATTTGCTTTTCCTCTTTGTTTGGCGGTCAGCTGGGACATTGGGGAGTGGTCAGAATGCAGCAGGAAGTGCGGGCCCGGCAGTCAGCTGCGGCAGGTGATTTGCCGCCAGGTGACCCGAGTTCATGCCAACAGGACAGAGACTGCTGTCGCCGTGGCGCCGGAGAGGTGCAGCTCGTCTGAAAGGCCGGCGACACAGTCCACGTGCCAGCTGAAGATCTGCAGTCAGTGGGAGATCCGGTCTGACTGGAGCCCTGTAAGGGGAAAAAATGTCTTCATGAAGCTTCTACACAACCTCTGAGCACACCGTTATTCAAGCATGACTAAATAATAGCTAATTTCTGCTCTGACATTTGATATTTTGGAAAAAGACCGTCTCTGTCAGCAGAGTTCTGTTGTCCTTCAGTGCTCAGTGCCATGTGGAGTGGGCCAGCGCAGCAGGGAGGTGGTGTGTGTCGGCAATCATGGGCTTGTGGATGAAGAGCACGAGTGCAACATGAGCCTAAAGCCAGACTTCCTACAAAACTGTGATATGGGAGTCTGTGCAAAAAGCTGGTTCACCTCTCTCTGGAGCCAGCGGGTAAGAAAGTTGTGCTTGAAGAAAGTGTGTGTTGATGGAGGCACCACCCAAAGGTGTCTGAATTCCCTCAGTGTTCTGCAGAGTGTGGCAGAGGAAATAAAACCAGATCGGTCGTGTGTCTCATCGATCGTGGGACTGACCTCCCGCTGGATGGCTGTGAAGGGGACCGCCCCCCAGATGTGACATCATGTGATGCTGGCCCCTGTCAAAATCAGCTTGAGTGGTACACAGGGCCTTGGAGCCAGGTAACTCTCATGGTGACACTCAAAGTTGAACAAAACTCCTCAGCTTCACTTCTGTCCATGTGTGGTGTAAGTGTTCTGCAGAATGTGGAGATGGCACACAGACCCGCAGTGCGCTTTGCATTCTCACCAACAACGCTCAACAGGAGGTTGTGGATCAGATCAGATGTTCCAGTCTGTCTAAGCCAATCACATCGCAGCCATGCAGATTGAAGCCGTGTGGGGTCCGGTGGTATGTCACAGCGTGGAGTACGGTAAGGGCGCTCCACATTTTCTAGCCAAATATAATAGTTAGTTGTATTTTACCAAAAAGAAGTACCGAACCATTGAAGTTTGGAGTTAGAAACCCATCTGTTCTGGTCTGTGGACAATCCTGTACACTTTAATGGGTGTAGATTAAGAAAAGTCTTCTCCATTTGAAGCAAATGTATGGAGAGAAAGTAGACTCTTTGGATTTGTGTGTGTGTAATTCCTGATTCGTAACTCATACAGTACATTTTGTGAGTAACTTTATGTTCTTGCAATTGTGTATTCATCTGTACAAAATTACAAAACACAGAAAAAAATCAAAATATAAATTATACATGCACAAATTTGAATCACAGCAGCTTAAAACTAAGAACACATACAAATCTTTAAAAAGTACCCACAAATCACCAGATGCACACACACATGGAGATGTGAGACTCTTT
>NC_050512.1:20562294-20573662 GCF_002922805.2 Oryzias melastigma
ATCAGATGTGAGACTCTTTATCATACACTAACTACACATACAAATATCTAAAAATCATACATTGCTCGTTACGCACACACAAAACCGTATTTATGCTCATATATCAGATGTGAGACTTGAGTGTAAATGATGCGTTCAAATGCTGCTAGAATGCTGGGTCATTAGAGTTCCATCAGCATTTAATGGCATCACGTACACATGAATCGTGGTGATGGGAAGAGTCTCACATCAGATTTGTGTGTGCGTATCAGGCGATTTGTGCATACTTTTTGCAGATTTGTATGTGGAGTTCGTTTCAAACTACTGTATCTAAAGTTGTAAATTAAAGTGTCAATTGTATTTAGCATATTTTTGCATTTTTTAATTTTTGTACATGTGAATACATAATTGCAAGTACAATTACGCACAAAATGAATTATATGAGTTATAAATCAAGATTTATGCACTCACAAATTGAATGAGACTAATTTCTCTCCATACAAATGCGAAACTTTTATTGTTTTTTGTGTATCTGTTTCATCTCGTTTAGAAGAAAGAAACATTTTTGACAAAAGAAAGGTTCTTCTCAAAGATGAATTCAAAATGTGTTTTGAAGATGTTCCATTATAAAATCTAAACTTTTAAAAATCAAAGTTCAACACACAAAAACTTGAATCTCTTATTCCATCCAGTTTGGCTAAGTTTGCTCTCAAGTGTAAAATAAAGGGATGCTAAAATGACAGTCTTCTTATACATTCATGAAGTTTTGAGACAAGTGAGGACTCTGATGTCTGATGCATTTTTAGGGGTTTTTGCTCCTAAATGCCCTCAGCAGTCTGTGTTCAGTTGTCCTGCTGCTCTCTCCGTGCATCTCCTCAGTGCTCCCGCTCCTGCAACAGCGGCTACCGGGTGCGTGAAGTCCGCTGTCTGACTGACGACATTGTTCCAAGTGATGACTGTCAACCAACTTTAATTCCTGAGAGTCAGGAGGAGTGCAACAAACAGCCATGTCTGACTGAAACCAGTAGGTCTGCCCAACACTACAGTGACACCAGGGGCGGAGCTAGAACATTTGGTATGAGGGGGGCTGAAGGGGGGTAGAAGCCTTTGGAAGGATGAAATATGTTTTATTTTTGTCATTAATGACAAAAATTATTTAAGGTATTTTGCTAGGAGCTGCCCCCTTGCTCCCCTGTAGCTCCGCCCCTGACCGATACTGACTCCACTCTGCGTGTTTGTATGTGTGTGGCAGCAGGTTAGTAATATTTAAGGTAAGGTTGAAAGAACTGAGGCATCTGTGTTTCTTTTGGGATGATGATGTTGAAAATGATATTTAAATTCATTAAATATGTATATTACATTTAAAGACCCACTCCAGTGAAAACTGTGTTTTTAACATTTTGGCATTTTTCACGATGGAGCACACAAAATTAAGCTTTAAATTTATTTATTTTTTTTAGATTTATTTATTCAAATTGTTGTGAATCAGGAGCAGATGTAAAAATCCCATTGGAAAAACATCATATTTGTGTCATAAATATGGTAGCACGCTGGCCAAGCCACTCCTGCAGAAACTATGTTCTAGAAAATGACAGTTTTTAAAATTCTACCTAAAAAATAGACTAATAATTAAAAGATCACTGGAAAAACTTTTAAAATAGATCAAAAGATGATCAGAGTGGAACTTTAATTACTAACTAAACAGTTTTCAATTATAAGCTTTTAATTTTGTAGCTTCAAACATTTACTTTTTTAAAAGAGACCTTGCTCACACAGAGCATTAGATTTTCAATTACTTGTTTAGTAAGAATAGCAAGAAACTGCTGGTAACAGATGTTTTTGTCTGGCTGCAAGCAAAGCATGACACGCCCTGACTTATGATCGATTAGACTGCATATTTTTAGAACCACTTTTTGCAACAGTCTGAAAAACAAATCAGACTCAATGTTTTTTTTAATTAAAATTTTTCATTGTATTTGTTTGTGCAACCTTTTTCTGTAAATGCATCAAATTGAAACACATATTAACTGAAGTTTATATGACCTAAACAGACCATGTTCTATCAGAACTATCAAATGCATGACTTCATCAGATTTTGTTTTGCTTATTTTGCTTGACAGATCCACTTTGCAGCGACCAGTTCCATAACTGTGTGTTGGTGGTCCAGGCTCGCCTCTGCGTCTACCCGTACTACAGAAGAGTTTGCTGCTCTTCCTGCTCTCGCACCCAGAGGACGTACCCCATGTCCATGCAAAGGAGCCGCATTCATCGGTGATGCCTTTCCTAGAAGGACATGTCCCATGTCATAAGAGAAGTCTTAAAAGAACAAAAATACCAGTATTTATCTAAGGACTATAAACTGTGTATGAATAGTATCTTATTTTAAAATGTGAAATTGTATGTAAAATTCTCGTTGTTTTTTTTTTCTTTTATCTCCTTCTGGGTATATTTGATATTTAGTATTTATGGAAATAATATATACAGTTTGTAGTTTCTCAACTGTCTGAGATTTTTCATTTTGTCATCACATTTTAGATTTTTGTTCAGACCCTCTAAAGAACTTTGTTTTCTAATGTTTTTTGTTTGTTTGTTTTGTGACAAAAAACACCATACAGAATCACTAAACCCATTTAAGAATTTTGATTTTGTTGATTAACTGTAGAGCTGGTCATAAAAAGAAAAAAGGTGAATCGTAATCATCTACTTACAAATTGACATTTTGATTGATGAGATCCAATGACTGATTCTTCTTTTAAAACAATTTTTAAGCAAAACAATATGTGCTCATTTTCAACTGTTCATCGATTTATAAATGAGTTACAGCTTAAAACAGCTAAACAGTGTAAAAGCCAGTTTGGAAAAAGATTCCGAAGAGAAATGTGAAGGTGAAATTCTCAATCTTTTTAAAATTAAATTAAATCAAATCACAAAAAAGGGTGAAAAAAACAATTCAAGGAATTACTTTTGACGAAAAGCCCTAAAATGGCTATTAAAATTTTTCAAGGCATACAATATTTTTCAAAATAAAAGTCTGCATGCCATGTTAAAATGAGTGTTGTAGAGGATCCAAATGCAGTTTAATCATTTTAATTTTGTTCTTATTATATTTAAAATTCTATCAAACCCAATTTTAATGGATAGATTTCAGTATTTGTCGATAAAGACATTTTCTGCTTCTTCTGGTTCACAGCGTAGAATATTTTAGAATAAAATACTTTCAATTATATATTAAGTAATAGAATACATTTATATTATTATCTGTTGCTGATTTTTGCCCTAATATGTAATTCTTCACACCTCCCTTTTGAGTCATGTGATCACATTTGGAACACCATAATTCAAGAAAGTAAGACCATTGCTTTAATGGGACAGCTGGGTTGACAGCATGTAAAAGGCCATAATTCAGTCACATGAACTAAAAAATAAACAAAGGACATGGCTGACAAATGAACATTGCATTCCATAAAAAAAATGAGACCACAGGAACCAGAACTCTTAAATACATACTCCCCCCTTCCCTATTATGTAGCTTTACATTAAAGGTCCAAATGGTCCCAAGGTCCTCTGGAATCTGTGTTCTGTGTGGGGCTACGCTGTTGGCGTCCATGCAAGTCGGCGGTGGAGGATGTGGAACAGAAATATAATCTTCAGGATGAGCCTAAGCCTTTGGCATTGCGGGCTGCAGGGTCCACATTCACAAAAGAGAAAACAAATTGCTTGATAAAAGGTCTGACACTGTCACCCCAAAACATTCAAGGCTCTCTTTCCATGCTGATGAACCTCAACTCTCTCTGCTTCTAGAACGCATCTACAGCGGTGTACATAACAAAGCACATCATCTTCAACTCTACTATAGCAGGACGTCGTTCAAATAAAGACTAACCAGGACCGGTCATTTGGTAAATGCACCCTCAGATGAAGAGCAACACAAAGGATATTACAGCTGGACGACAAAAACTAAGGCACCGTGCAAAAGCAGTGTGTGAAAAACGTCTACATTGGCTGGGAAGTTCAGCCCAGCTTTCAAATGCACTTGAGCAGCAAGAGAGATCATCTCTGTGAACGCAGGTTTGGAGTTGAGCAGAAAAGATGTCGATCAATGATTGTAAAGGATCGGCCGTTCTTCCTCGTCCATTAAAAGAGGAGTACAAGTTCAATGATAATCTATTACTAATTTCTCGTACCTCCCGAATGGAAAACACTTCCAGAAATACATATTTCACCTAAATTGAAGTCAGAGGGGTATCTGTCCAATTAGCAAACATCAATCTTTTTAAAATTTGCACAAAAAACATTATTTGGACAGACAGAAGTGTAACCAGTTTATGTAGTCTGTTTAGTTTGTAACAATTGTTTATATTTTGAAGCCCAATGAGGCAAATCTCTTTGTGATTTTGGGCTATATAAATAAAATTGAATTGAATTGAATTAATGATATGGGCTTCTTCTCCAACCAGAGGCTAAAGTTTGTTCTACGAGCTACTCTATCATGCAACACAATTTCTTTCACAACTACTTTGGCATTTAGTTTAGATTTTGTTGAGACCACAGCAACATATCACCTGTTAACCTGAGGATGTAGTTACCAAGGACCCGGTAAATATGGACATGCATGTGCACAAACGTATGTCCAATGTAGAAAAACTGTAAAATTCTAGGACAGTATGATTATTTTTAAAAAACAAACTATATATTTAAAGAGATGATTCTTTTTTTTGTTTTTTTGAAAATATCTCCCATAGCTCTTTTTGTGTTTTACTCGGGACAGATTATTGTTGTTTTATTTTGAAAAGTTTGATGGACTATGAAATAAACTAAAGCTAGCTTACCAACAATTACTTCCTTCACAGAGTACAAGCAGCACTGAATTTCAATCTAAACTTCAAATATAATCATTCAGCTTATGAGAAGAAATGTTCAGTCGCTGCGTCGTACCAACATTCACGGATTTGGATAATGCAAAAGTTTGAGAAAGCAACCAGTGAAATGGAATAAAATACAAAAATGTATCTATTTTTTCTTAATTACCAGATGGAGAACCAGTAAGAGACACAAACAAAACTGAAAATCAATTCTTACCCCCTGAGGTCAAATGATAAAATAACCATGTTTGCAACCAGAGCTTACTCCTGGATTTTTTTGTCATTATTCTAAGTAGTGTGCTGTATACAGGACTTCAGGCAAAACGTGGGAGTCATGTGCGACACTTAACTATGCCAGTGCAGTAGTTTGGGTGTTACTTCCTATAAGAACACTAATCTAAGGACGATGTGAAGGCACGATTATCCGAGGCACGCTAGACCTCAGGAACCAAACAGATATGGTACTAAGAGATTCAAAAGGTGAGCAGAGTGAGAGCGTACAGTTTTTGATACGGTTCGGATCTGAGAACGAAGAGGCAGTGAATCAAGTTAAGGCCAAATTACTCCAGAACAGCAAAACAAGCTTCAGATTTGTCACAGAAGATTAAAAGCAAATGTTTTTCCTCATAGCTGGACGTGCTGTAGAGTACGTCCTTCTAAAGGTTAAGTCTTTTCTTCTTTGCTCTTTTTTCAAATGGTGTTATTAAGCACAATAAAGTATAAATGTATGATACAAGAATATACATGGGCTTCAGTCTACGTTATCTCAGTAAAGGAATACATCCAAGCATTCTGGGTAAAGACTTTGGCTTTGAAAAGTTAGTCTACGTTTGCACAAATATGAAATGCACATCGAAAAGAAAGCATAGAAAAAATAATGGACAAATGAAAGAAAGTGGACAAAAGACTTCACACAGTAATCTGTCACAACAACTCTCACAGCGAACCATTACTTCCAAAACAAAACAAAGATAAGTCCTCAAGTTTGACCTTTTCTCGCCCCTCACGCTCCATGTGTGAGCAGACTTACTTGTTCAGAGCTGAGAAGGAACAAGGAATATAAAAAAAAGGACAAGGACTCAGACTTAGAGGACTTCAGTTCAAGTTTGTCATTCCTCATGTGCAAGTCAGTATAAAAAAATGCTACAATTTGTATGTTTGTCAACAAGAAGAGGCTGAGTCTGCTAAATAAAAAGGGGTTTTAATATTGGCAGGCCAGCTTGCTCATGAATGCAATGTAGAGTTTCCACTGCAAGGCTCCTCGTCAGCTCCACGTGCTGTAAAGGGAGAGTAACATCCTTTCTCGCTGGCAGACAAAGGGTCTCCTCCTTCCTGAATTGCTGCTTCTCTCTTGTTCTCAGGTCGGTTAACCTGTTCGTGCAGTCGCCTCTCACTCGCTGTCAGTCTCCAAGTCTGAGTCGGACCATTGCACTGGGGACAGTTTCCCGTGACGCTGGGCGTATTCGATAATCGCCGTGTAGCAAAAATAGTACTGATCCCAGGTCTGGATGCTGAAAGCTCTCTGTGTGCGCATCCTTCGCACGGTCTGATGCACGTCGGCGGTTCCCACGTCCTCCAGCTGAGATAGGCAGATGTCCAGAGTGCAGAATGTACCTGCACATCAAGAGAGGAGGAGTTAACAGATTAGCTTTTGACTAAGTCGACTCTTACAGTTGTTCAAAGAACTAAAATACCTGATGTCAAACTTTAAAGGTTTAATATGTACAGTTTTTTTTTATTCTGTAAATTCTGTTCGTCTTTTTTTCAATAAAAATGCTATTTTATTTCTATTTTCTGGTCTTTCTTCACTTTTTTGTACACTGAATCCAACTTTTCTAGTAGCAAACACAAAGTTTATTTGTAGTAATACAACCTCAGGGGCAGTCATTGGACCTGGGAGACTTTCCCTTCCTCACTTTTACAATTCACTTCTTTCACACAGTCTGGATTCGGACCGACATTGTGCCGATAATAAGACTCACTATCTGACGGCGTTTGTTATAAAAGCAACTTCAGAAAACGGGTCAAAGGAGTAAAATATATATATATATATATATATATATATATATAAGTTTATCATTTACTATGATGAAAAATTAAGACTTTGCTTTGGATCACTGGATGCAGCATGATAAATGAGACCTTCTCCATGTTTCTATGTGCTCTGTGGTCACTATGCTGTGCCTGGGGTCTGTAAACGTTTTGCTTACCTGTTCGTCCAATTCCAGCACTGCAGTGAACAACCACAGGAGGTCCCCATGGAGGCCCCCTCCAGCTGGACCCCAGGTTTTGGACGGCAGCCTTCCTTCTTTCAAGAACATGCTCACGGAAGTCCAGCATGGCAGATGCACTTTTTGGCACCCCGAAGTCAGGCCAGCTGACGTAGAGGTAGTGGCTTACTTCGCGTTTCTCCCCAGACTGGAAAACACAGAAGGCAGATCCTCGAGCAAACTCAAGTAAACAAACATGTTAAAATTGCTTTTTTTTAAGGTTGCCAAATGTACCTGTGTGTTGTACAGTTCCAGATGGGTGAGTTGGAAATCCTGAAACAACTGATTATGTGTATTCCTGATCAAGAAGTATCCGTGCTTCTCCGCCTTGCCCTCCTCCAGAGGCCAGTACTGTCCACATTTGACACGACCCCGCTCCACAACCCTGAGAAACAACAACATTCTCATTAATCTACCCATCCTTTGTAAATGCAAACACAGAGCAAGAAACTTTTGGTAAAATCAATTAAGATGAGGAGAAATAAAAAAATATTTTAAAAAAATCACCTGGTGGTCATAACAATGATAAGTACCATCTGTTCCCAAACCATCCGCCAGAAGTCACCAAAGGTTTTCGGCAGAGGACCTGCAGGAAACAGAAAACTGGATCATGATGAAAGTACTACAATGCTGACAGTGAAGAGAGGAATGCAAAAGAAAGTTCTCTATAATTTTAGACTTTCCCACATAAACTGAAATGCATTTAAAACGGAATATTTTGTAAATCCTCATCCATTAACACTGATAACTAACCATTAGTACAGAAGACACAAAATAGAAATGTTTATACAAAACCAATGTCTTTTTAAATAAAAAAAATATATACATTTCTAATATCAAGCATTCTACGTTTTCCAAAATCTGTTTGCAGATCCACACTAAAATGATGTTAATGAGAGGAATTAGGGCTGCACAGTTTAAGTAAGACATTCTTTATTTAACTTAATAGTATCGCTGAACAGCTACAATTGTTTCCTTGATTATAACAGTTGGCAAAGCGGACATTAAAACTTTATAAAAAAAAACAGTAAACCATTTATAAATGTTGCATTGGTAAAAACTGTGGAGACTCAACTGCAATCTTCACAATACCAATTTTCACAATTATCTCTATATTTTTTTACTTGGAGAATACGAAGATATTTTGTAAGAAATAAGGTGAAAGACTGAACAGTAATGAGCCAAACTCTACTCCAGAAGTCACATGGTCTTGTCGTGTATGTATGTAAAAAAAATAAAAAAAACACTAGAAAGAGCACACAAGCATATAAAAAACTGATCTACTCAGTGATTTACATTTCAGTTTTACAATTTCACACATGCAAACGTTTTTGTACCACAACTTAATAAACATCAAAATGAAAGTAAAAGCAGAGGAGAGCAATATTTAAATTAAATGTGAGAATGTAAGTGAAAGAAAGTCAGCATTTGTTTGCCAAAAAAGGCTTAAATACAAAAAGAAAAACATGAATTTAAACTATGGCCTTCTTCGCATACATTCTACACTGCCTGTGACTATGGATTACTGTTTTTTTTTTGCTTTTTACATTAAAAAAATCCCAAAGTTTTCAGAAGCAGTAACTCACCCTGAGTAGCAATGTAGGCGTTGCGGCTCTTGTACCCGTCCATGAAACTCGCATTAATGTAATCAGATGTCTGCAAACACATTAAAGAGACGTCGGCCAAAAGATTGACAGGTTCTTAATGAGAACTGGAAGTGAGCTATCATCTTTTAATTTTTTTAATCAACAAATGGAAACAAATAATTTTGTAAGAAATGACTGTGCATTTAGATTTTAAAGACTCACTCCAAAGAAAATTGTGTTTTTGGAGTTTCCTCATAATTTAGGACATATATAAAATAATTTTAAAGTATTTCTTTATTCAAATTCTGATGGATCAAGAGCAGATAAAAAGCTCAGGAAATTCAATTTAAAACTGTTTAGGACCCTTTTAATACCACTTTAAATATTATAAGCTGCACTAACTTAGAACTTAAGGCAGTTTCTTCCTTTACAGGGTCTTTTGTTTAAAAAGTTTTAAGCATCATCCTAATATTTACCTCATCTTCATCATCACAGAGCTGGCAGAGATGCACTCGCGACTGGTCCAGGCAGAGAACATCGCTGTAGCGGTTTTTGATCTGATTGGACAGTTTTCTGCAAAGACACCGTGGAGTTCAGCTAACATCATTCACACAATCTTCCATCACCAGGCAGACAAGTCCTGTGGTACTGGGGACTCTTACTTGGAATAGTCAAAGGAGCCTGCTGGAGGCTCCTTGCGGATGTCCTCGTACTCCTGATAAATGCCCCTCTTCTTCTTCCTCTTCACGTAATCCACCAGTTCATACAACGTCATGCCTCCCTGATCCGGCATGTGGACAGACACTTCCATGTAGCAGCTCTCGTCGGGACCCCACGATGAAGACAGGGGAGGGGACTGTGAGGAAGGCTGGTTGGGTGCTCGAGGCAGAGATTTCTTAGGCAAAGAAGGTAACCCTCCCTCTTCGTCACACTCCTCGTCCTCCTCATTTAGTCCTTCATTTTGAGACTTATGGCCAGAGTCTGTCGTCTTAGAAGCAGCATCCCCCTCTTCCTTCTGTGAAAGTGGCGTGTCAGGAGGGGTGTCTGACTGTGGGGGAGCTTGGCAGCCACGGCCATTCATGTTTGCGTTGGGGCCACCAACGCTCTCGGTTGCTCCGCCCACTGCGGAGCCGTTCCAGTGCTGGTGGTTCCCGTGAGAAGCAGAGTTTGAGCCCTGCTGCAACTGGCCGAGGCCTCGAGTCCTGCTGTCCCCCGCATCACAGTGGTTATGGGGGTTAGCATTGTTGTCGTCGTGACAGTTAGAGTTAACCAACTGTGTGTTCGTGTGAGGGTGGGCCAGAGTGACACCTATACTTTTGTTACTGTTATCTAAGCTGTAAGAGCGCAGCAGTCTTCCCACACAGTCGTGCGCATCATCCTGAATGGTGTTCGTTTGCATGTTAACACAGGACTGGATCCACGCCACGTGGCTGTACTGAGACGTTCCGCCCAAATGTTCGGGGAGGGAGGAGACGGGGATGTGACTGATCAACTCATGGGCTTTTACTGTGCAAACCTTACAAAAGAAACAAACACATGAAACAAAACCGGACCAGATAATATGTGAATCTATGAAGTCAGATGAATGCTCGTACCCTTTCCCTCAGTTTTTCACGCACAAACAGGCGGAGAACAGCAAAAGGCGCTCGAAACCAAAGAGGAGAGGAAACAATGAAGACACACTTTAGACGGGCAGGAAAAGCTCCCTGTGAAACACAAACAAACAAATATACACAAGTCAGATGTTCTTCATCTCATAAAGACCACAGGACAGCCACAAGAAAGATGAGGCAAACCTACGCCTCAGATTTACCTTCAGCAAATTGAGAATCTTGACACAGAGCTCATAGTCAAAATTTCCATACGTGGAGTTTGTCATGTCGTAAATAAATATGAGCCCATCTCTTTGAGTTTGCACACTGGAAAGCACATGACAAGAGTGAAAAGTTGTCTTTGATGTTACACCTCAGAAGATAAACATCAGAACAGAAAAGCAATTTGCATTTTTTTGCTACTTTTTTGAGAAACAAAAAAATGCACAAAAGACAAAACTGAACTGAACATAAAAATACAGAAATATTACATATTTTAAACTGTAAAGACAATAAAATCCGAGTTTATACTTAACTGTTATGCAAATTATTAAAAAACAAAAGAAAGAAACATATAGAAAAACAAAACAACTTTCTAACGCAAAAAGAAATGTGTATGTCTATACTGTATGATCAGAAAAGTACCTCTCTATGGCTTTGTCCAGCTGATAGATGATGGCTTGCAGCACAGCTTTGTGGGTAGTGACGTCTGGTCGATGAAGGCGGGCAGTGAAGAGCGCTAAAGCTGCACCCTTAGCATCTCGGCCAGGCTGGTGGAATCATCAAATTGTTATCATAAACACCAATGAAAATTCATTAAAAAATGTTCAACGTGTAACAATTACCATAACATTGAAGGAAAATTTTAACTGTTGTTGCCTAGATTGGGTACATTTTTTGTGTTTCTACATAAACTACAAAAAAAAAAAGAAAAAAATCAGAGTATAGGCTTATCATTATGGCCATAGTTAAACTGGTCTTAAAGATTGGAAATGTTTGGCTTCCTTGTAAATGTGCTCAACTTATACAGTCATGTGAAAAAATTAGGACACCCTTTGAAAGCATGTGGTTTTTTGCAA
>NC_050512.1:20573725-20576529 GCF_002922805.2 Oryzias melastigma
GGAAACGTGTAATGTCACAAGAACTGCAGTGGATTTTACAGTAAGCTCTAGTTTAATTTATTTATTTGTGTCTGTTAATGAGTACTTGGTTTCAAACAAATAATAATTTTATTGGATTTCTCCTTCTTTTGGCATCATTTTAGAACCCATTAGATTAGCCAAGTAAGTATTTTTGAAGAAGAAAAAAAAAAAAAAAAAAAAAAAAAAAAAAAATCACACAGCTCTTTCATCATAAATGCAAGGAATTTGCAGATTCTTTGGGGTGCTACACATGATAAAAATTCAGTTTTGATACCATGGACAGCACTGATCTTCTGCATCAGTCACTGGCACAGGTAAACAACCTATGTATTTTTTGCAAGTTATTATTATGATAATGGGCTTGTGAAATCTGACAAATATTAAATGCATCTTCAAACTTTTCCTATCTAAATACAGTTTAAAAAATAGATTGGGGAAATCGGAACTAATTCTTAACGAAGAACCATAAAATGTGTTAAAAAGATGCTTTGGGTTGCAAAATTAATAACTTGTGCTTATTTATATTAGAAAATGTTTTCATTTATTTGTATTAGAGGATGTTCAATTGCAAACATACTCACCAGGACTGTAAACTTGCCACTCAACAGCTCAGAGCGCAGCGGCTCCTCGTCCGGGTTGATATTAATGATGCCCTCTTTGATTCTTGTGTTCTTATAAAAAAAGGACAAAAGAAAATTCAGAGAAACCAAGTACTTTGACTACTTTTGTGTTTATGAATTATTTAATCTAGGAGTAAAATTAGAGCTAAATGAAAGAAAAAGCTACATTTTGCTTTGAGAGTTCACAATAAAATTTCAGGTCATACCAAGGTCTTAAGACCAAATATATCACTTACGCAATACTTTGTCTTCTGTCACTAGTAATGCTGTACCTTATATGCTTGGAAGAGGTCAATGGCTCTGGGAACATCAAACTTTCGGGCCATAAGAAACTTAAGAGCTGTGGGTTGTGAAACGAGCCCAGCGCTGTGAGGTAGCTCCCTGCTACGCACCTCACCCAGGAACTCCTCCACAGCCTAAGGGACACAGCAGAAAGAAACACTGGTAAATAAACAAAGGAAATTAGGAGGAAAATGTATAAATATTGTAATTTCTGCAGAGGAATAGGGGGGCCAAAAGGTTCAGACACGTGAAGAAAGTCAAGTCTATCCTTTTAATTTGAAAGATTTGTAATTTTGAGTAAATTCAGGTTTTAATAACCTCTCAGTTTGGATGCAAATAATTTAATAATTACAACTAATAGAGTTGTGTCCAATATAAAACCTTAATGGTCTGTCACAATTAAGACTGACATATAACCAGAGGTTATGTTAATCCAAAGAAAAATGGTTTTAGTTGTAGTAATCCAGACAGATGTTCAGTTTTTTGTTACATCAAGTCTGTTCCTAAACAAGGCAATAACAAAAAGGAACACAAATAACCACAAGCCAGTATCAGTGGACAAAAGTTCTCAAGAATTTGACTGTCTGATCTCATTTTTCCACATTAAGAGAGAGGGAAGCAGGACCATATAACATCCATGTAGTGTGTATACATTGATGGTCAACACAAATGTTTCTCTTCTGCAGAAATTCCACATTTTTAACCACTTCCATTACTGGAAGTGATCAACATGTCGAGAAAAAAAATAACCACAAATTTCTTGTTCGTGTCTGTCAAACATTACTTAACGTTACTTTCAATATGATCCTTGTTTATTATCGAACTAATTTTATGAAACTTTATTCCATATGGATATCTCCCAATCACATCACAAAAGCTTTTGTTTTTTTACTTTAAGATAAACAATCTTTTCCTCACTCCTCAACTTCAAGTGCTATGAACATTATGTCATGGATACCATGAAGACTATAGATAACGATAAGAGTAATAAAGTTTAAAAAAAAAACAAAACAATCATAGTAGTTAAATGTGTGAACACTGCAGTGAGCATCACTCACTACGGGGCTAGTTAACAGCATCTGTTGGAATTTATTTTTATTTTAGATGCTCACAAGAAATAAATGTTTAAAACGCTTTTTTTCCCTTTACTTGCATAACAATAAAATTACTTTGACAGTTTTTTCCCCTGTTAAATTAAACATTGAACAGCATCCAACCACTGTGCTCTGAAATTCTCTATTCTGTTCTGCTCCAATCCTAATACATAAATAAATGGAAAATCTCCTCAACAAAAATAAACAACTGTTCCTTTATCTTGAATGTGATTTATAGATTATTCTTGCTGACAAAGATAAACAATGTTCTGTGGAAGTTTTGACCATCACTTTCAGTATTTGCTAAAAACTGAGGTACTGCAAATAGAAACTGCACTTTTAATTTAGCAAAAATACTTAAATATGAGGAATCAAGACAAATCCATACAGTAAGATTGACTGTAAACAATTAAGTTGTTTAGTAGTGTTATGGAGATGCTAGATTTTGTAGTAAATAAATCAAATGAGAACAGAATAACATCCACGTGTGCTTAAATATGTCATCTGAAATCATAATCATTAACAAGAGGGTGTTTGGCAACTTTTAAAAAGTGTGATCCAGAAGAACGAGTTGTTACTCTAAGGCAGCATCCGAGTCCACAAATGTTTTACTAATAATAAATGTAGAAAACCTGCAATGGCGAATTAACATCACGTACCCATAAAATAACACTGTTATTAGAAATGTATCAATGTCGGATCCGCCCATTTTACTAGAAAGTCATGTCAACAACATTGCTCAGAACAGGGGCCCGTTTCAAGAAGCAGGTTTTGTTGGAACTCTGAG
>NC_050512.1:20576609-20605259 GCF_002922805.2 Oryzias melastigma
AACCGATTCACTGGCTAAATAGCTGGGTCCCAGCAACTACTTCTTGCGTGGGGCTAAGCGTCACGATCTTTGTCGGGGTTTACTACGCTGTTGCTCTAAATGATATTCGACAGCTACCGCTAACAACTATCTGACATTTTTAAATATAGAAGTAAGGAAAACGTTGCTATTAGACGTCCTGGCAATATAGCTGTTCCGAAATAAATTACTTTTAGTCAACAAAAGCTGTTAGCATAAGCTAGCAGCTAGGTTACATGTGGTAGCGGAAAATAGCCTTTAAAAACGGCACGTGTAGCCGTCTGAAGAAAAACAAAGACAACATGATCGTGCTGTTGTGGAAAATTGTCCTGTATAGTCGAGTATACGAGTAATTAAAGCACACGAGGTGATAGAGACAAGTCGATGAAACATACTGCCGGCTAAATGTCCCCCCTTCAAGCTAACACCATCACGCTAACACACCAACTACTGTCTGTCACTCGATCCGGGAGACGATCTACGGGCCACAGCTAGTCCGTTCACGATACTTTTTCTAAAATAAAAAGTTTTAATCTAAAAGTTTTTGGTTAAATTATCACGTTTTTGAAAGTATAATGAAGTGTAAAAAAATAAACAGAACTGAAAGATAGAAGAAAATATTAGGAGCCTCTCACCAGCTGCTCCTGAGTTGTCAAGGCTTCCGCCATCTTGAAGCCTCCGTAACGTCGCAGCGGGCGCGCCCACAAGCCTCTTGACCACGCCCAGTGAGTGACGTTTTGGAACCTTCCCATACGCCCATTGACTGTATTTAAGAATAAATAAAACAAGTATTTTTAAAGTATTTTTTTTTACAGTCAATGCATACGCCTCGACTCCTACTATTTATATTTCAACATAGTTAAAAAGTTAAGAATTGTTGTGACTTATATTTAGAGTTATGTTGTGTTCTTTTATTGTATTATTATAATAAAAAACGTTGCTATTTATAAAAGCATTTTCTTTTTTTAAATTTAAAAATGTAAGGATTTTATGTTAATATCACATTTTCAGAAACAAGATAGGTCTTCTTTATGCCTTGGCTCAATTAATTAATTATTAACAAACGGAAGCATTTTTTAAATATAATAAAGTACTGAATTATTAAAGTTTAATCAATATTTAATGCTTAAAAAAGCCCCCTCAATTGGTAGAAGTGTACAGATAGTTTTGAGTTACAATAGTAGTAGAATAGATAGGAACCTTTCGTGTGTGCCTCAGGCCCAACCTTTGCTACTCCGGACAGTTTTTAGTGCAACACCAATGAGATTTCCCGGCGGTCTTTTTGAAATTGTTTCTGTTTACACTAGCTGGACTAAACAATCGGAAAATTTACAAACTTTTTTATTATTATTTGTTAAATTTGGAAACAGATTAAATCGTTGTGTTTGGAGTAACGTGTATGTCATGTTAAATAAGGTCCACAAACGCAGCCGGACAGCTTCATCCTCGGTATGACCTCTGGTCCTCTGAAAAAGAAAAACTACTTGGGGCAACACCAAATAAAAAAGAAAATAAGGTAAGCTATACATCAATTCAATTTACTTTGGTATATTTATTTATTATTATTATTATCATCTGCGTTTCAGAGTTTTAGATGGAGTCAGTGCAGTGTAATATTTAGTATTATACTAAATTTTGTTTGTATTAAAATGAATCATTTTTGGGTGCAGCATCAACATCAATGATGAGCCTCCAAACAGAGACAGGCTATCGGAGAAAGCTTCCCACCTCCCTGATAGATCAATTCAACTACCTAACAATGCAAAACAGGAACAGGTGGTAAGTGTAATAATTAAATTCAATTTACTTCATATTTAGAAATAATATTAATAAAGTTTATTTTCCAGCTAGGGGAGTCCACTATAGCTCTTGATGAAGAGATACTTCAAGTGTTTGGCCGTCTACATCCTGAGAAGGACACAATAAACAAACATGTTCAGGAAGAAGTGCAGTCATCAGATGCCTCTGCACCAAACTTTGCACCAGCTGCATGCACTAAAAAGGATATGGACTCCACACAGGTGAGGGTCAGAGCATCTTTCGCAGAGAGTGGACCCCATTCGGCCCTCAGTCCTCAGGAGGAAGACAGTCGACGTAAAAGGGACTGTAAGAGACCCGGATGGAGAGCTGAGTGCAAAGAACTTGCTCACAAGCTGCTCTTCAGCGAGGATTCTGGGAATAAGGAAAACCCTCAGAAAAATCATTCAGACCCTTCTTCAGATTATGTCAAAGCTCAAGAAATTCAAAGCAGCCCAGATGCACACAACAGTTGCAAGTATGATATAACTTAAAAAGCATTGTTCACATTTACTCAATTTAGCTAACTCTGTTTTTCCCTTTCTCCTCCATTTTATAAAAGAGATGCCTCTAGAAGAAGTCGCTCTCCTCTCCGTGAGTCAAGCCAGACTTCCAGTAAACCTCTGAATGCCTCGAACGACTATATCTTGTTTAGCCCCAGACGTCTTGCAGCAGCTATGAAGAGATCCAAACTGCAGAGATCAGTTCAGAATCAGTCTGCTTCTGTCCTCACTGTCCCTAGTGGTTTGGAGCTCAGCACTCTAAGCGATACATTACCAAAACCAGGTGGAGAAAACTTGCACATTTATTTTTGCCATTTATTGCATTTTTTTAAATATATTTTTTAGATTAATTTACTTAAAAATACTTTCAAATTAAAGTAAATCAGAGTAAAGCAGAAATATGAATTCATGTCAAATTAATTGATAAAAAAGTGTTTAAAGCAATGAGGAACTTCAGATTAAATGCAAAAAAATGTTTAAGTAAAGCTTGTTGAACACAATGAACTTTCACCTTTTGAAGTTTGAATATATGCAATTTCAGGCATCATTTCCCTTTAATGTTTAATGTTTTTTTTTTTTTTTTTTTTTTTGTAGGCATTGCGTTGTGTGCCCCCGTAGAGCAAGCTGAAAAGCTACTGCTGTCCAGCTGGGGTCTACCCAAGCCTGTTTTAGAACAATACCAGAAATACGGAGTGACTCAGATGTTTGAGTGGCAAGCTCAGTGCCTTACTGTGGGCCAGGTGCTGCAGGGAGGAAACTTGGTGTATTCTGGTAAGAAAGTCAACAGTGATTCAAAGAGGAAATTCCATTTTAGCGACATATATATATATATATATATATATATTCACATTTTGATCTAATTCAGCACCTACAAGCGCTGGCAAGACTCTGGTGTCCGAGCTTCTGATGCTAAAGCGTGTGTTAGAGACAAAAAGAAAAGCTCTCTTCATTCTACCGTTTGTTTCTGTGGCCAAAGAGAAGATGCAGTACCTTCAGGTGAGGAGATAGCAGCTTTCTTTTTGTTTATTAAACCTTTTAGTTCAATGGAAAGTGTGTGGGTTTGTCAGTTTTGTGATCATTTTCTTTGCAGAGTGTATTTCAAGAGGTGGGAGTCCGTGTTGAGGGCTACATGGGCAGTACTTCAGCAGCAGGAGGGTTCTCAAAACTGGACGTGGCTGTTTGCACCATAGAAAAAGCCAATTCTCTAGTTAATAGACTCATTGAAGAAGACGATATGGCTCTTTTAGGTAATTTATCCTTTTCAAAAAATAATTTATCTCACTGTTTGAATTAAACCATTTTAAATTACATTTTGTCATTGTAGTTTCTTACAGTTTTCTTGTTTTTTATGTGATTTTACTAAAATAAATTGGGGCTTAAAAATGATTTTGCAGAACTAGTTTTAAATGTTTTGCTTTTTTTATACTTCATGTGTATACAATTAGTACAAATTAGTTCATATCAATAAGAAATGTTTTATATCAATGATTTCCACTACTATGTTAATTTGAGTGTCGTTTGTCTTGGTGTCAGGCATGGTGGTGGTAGATGAGTTACACATGGTTGGAGACTCTGGAAGAGGCTACTTGCTAGAACTGCTTTTAACCAAAATCCTCTACATCTCTCGGAAGCAGAACACTTCAGGGTTTGTGCGCTTCTTTTTTTTCCTTGTTGCAGTGTCCTCTTTCTAGTTTCCTGACATAAAATTGAAATATTTCAAATTTGAATTTGCTGTTCCACAGGTCTCTCTCTGAGGGTGTGCAGATAATCGGCATGAGTGCCACTCTGCCAAACCTGTCCCTCTTGGCTGCCTGGTTAGGTGCAGAGCTTTACCAGACAGACTACAGACCTGTTCCTCTGGAGGAGTATCTCAAGGTGGACAGCAACATCTACGACAAGAGCCTCTCTGTGGTCCGGCAGTTCAGCCCCGTGCTACACGTCAAGGTAACTCACTTGGTTTACTGAGAGGTGTTATAGCATGGTTATTACAACCCAGTGCCAATTTTGGACAGTTCTGCACGAAATAAATGTAGTATTGAGATAAGAGTCAGCCCTAAAAGGATTCTGTTTCCTGTTCAAAGGGGGACGATGACCACATTGTGAGCTTGTGTTATGAAACGGTGAGGGAAGGTCACTCTGTGCTTCTGTTTTGCCCGTCGAAGAACTGGTGTGAGAAACTGGCAGATAGCATTGGAAGGGAGTTCTACAACATCAGAGGTGCTGGTATGTGAAATAATACAACAAAATGGGTTTATGCGACACACAGTGATTCTACATTAGTACATTAGTAGATTAGTTTTACGTTGTTTTTGTCGTTATCACAGATGGTAAAGCTGAACCTCAGCCGGTGTGTCTGGATCGTGAGGGACTCATGGATGTTGTGGCTCAGCTTAGAAGAACTCCAGCTGGATTAGACCCCATCTTGCAGCGCACGGTGCAGTGGGGAGTGGGGTTCCACCATGCTGGTTATTCCCTTCATCCAACTCTTCATGATCACTAACTTGGCTTCAGGGACATTTGTGTTAACGTTCCTTTCTACAGGTTTGACCTTTGACGAGCGTGACGTGTTGGAAGGAGCTTTTCGCCAAGGCTTGGTCAGAGTCCTTTCTGCCACCTCCACTCTGTCTTCAGGGGTTAACCTTCCAGCCCGGAGGGTCATTATTCGAACGCCGACATTCAATGGACGCTTGCTGGACCCACTCACATACAAACAGATGGCTGGACGAGCAGGGAGGAAGGGAGTGGACACTAAAGGTAGAAAGCAGTTTACAAAAAATGTAAAAAGGGCTACGCTTTGTAAGTTTCATCTGACATCTTTTCATTGTAGGTGAAAGTTTGCTTGTATGTAAGAAGTCAGAGGAAAAGAAAGGTGCTACTCTTCTAAGAGGTTCTCTTCAGCCAATCAGCAGCTGCCTGGTCAGACGAGAAGGTGAAGGAGTCACCACAAGCATGCTGAGAGCCATCCTGGAGGTACAAATGAATCTGGCAGCAATAAAAGTTATTAATCTAGCTCATTAAGAACCGTATTTTCCGCACTTTATGGCGCAGTTTTTTTTTTTATAGATTGGCCAGAGGTACGACTTATACTCAGGAGCGACTTATTTGTGATTTTTTTAAAGACATCAATAGACTCATATATTCTTTATTTCCCCACCTAACAACCGGTTGCCTTGTTAGCGGTATGTTCCACTAACAGCCATTAGAGGGCACTGAAGGTTTGTATATCAGTATTTGGTGCTGTCTGCTGACAGAAACGCAGAAGTTCAGTTCAAAACAAACATGGCTGAGAATCTAATCATTCTCTTCATGGTTGTTATGATGTTTTTATTATTTGCATCAAGACATTATTATTTTAATTTTATGTTGAAATGCAACTTATACCCCTCATCAACGAATTTATGTTTTTTTCTTCTTTATGCATTTTTTGGCTCCTGTGACTTATACTTCGGAGCGACTTATAGTACGGAATATACAGTATTTTCCTTAATTACTCATAGTCTGTTACTTAACTGAAATGAGTTGTTTTGTGACACTTATTTCACAGATAATTGTGGGAGGAGTGGCCAGCACTCCACAGGATGTCCGGCTCTATGCTTCGTGTTCTCTTCTGGCTGCCAGCATGAAAAGTGACGACAAGAAGTCCTCTGACGAAGAGTCCAACAGAGGAGCAATAGAGGCCTGTGTTGAATGGCTGATGGAGAATGAATTCATCAACATCCAGAAAGATGAACAAGGTCAATATTACAGCTGCAACAGCATCTCTGTGTAATACTTTATTTTTTGTCAAAAAAGTCACTAGGAATTAGTAACTATCATGAAAAATATTTTGTTTTCTAACCAATGTATTAAATACATTCAGTTGCATGACATTTCTATTTCCAGATGAGCGATACTGTCCTACTCAGCTTGGTGCTGCAACTCTTGCCTCCTCGCTCTCTCCTCCTGAGGCTCTGGGAATATTTGCAGATCTACAGCGTGCCATGAAGGGCTTTGTTCTGGAAAATGATCTGCACATTATGTATTTGGTAATTACATTTTGATTAGTAACCAGCTACACACACCTAATCAGTTATATCTTACATGGACCCATTTTAAATCATAGTAAACATTTGTCTTTTGTCTTGAAATCTCAGATAACTCCACTATATGCGGAGTGGACCACCATCGACTGGTATCAGTTCTTCTGTTTGTGGGAGCAGCTGTCATCATCAATGAAGAGAGTGGCGGAACTTGTTGGGGTGCAGGAGAGTTTTCTTGCACGATCGGTTAGTGGGAAGCTTGTTGCAAAGACAGAAAAGCAGCGTAGACAAATGGCAATCCATAAAAGGTACGGACTGGTTTTTAGTCTATGATCTTCTAAAGATAAACAGTTTTTTTCTTTCTGCTCCAGTTTAACCTCTAGAAAGCCTAAAAAGGTTTACAATGGACAGTAGTTCCTTACCTTTGCCTTTTTTATATAACTGAATTGCTTTTGAGTTTTTTTTCTCGCACTTGATCATTGAATCATTTAAAATCTAAATGGATAGGAACTATTTGATAAAACTTTATTTATTTTTAGGTTTTTCACTACTCTAGTTCTCCAGGATCTGGTCAGTGAAGTTCCTTTGGGAACAGTTGCATCCAAATACAACTGCAATCGTGGGCAGCTGCAGTCTCTCCAGCAGTCTGCTTCCACATACGCTGGTGAGATTTTTTTTTAGATACTTCAAAGAAAATATCGGTTTTAAGATGATTGCCCAGACATGAATTTTATAACCTTGGAGGCTGTGAGATGTCATTGAAACCAACACAAGAAACTTTTGTAATTGGAACCTTTAATTTGAAGGAGACAAAGTAAAGCTTTTTAAAAAGTTAAAGTTGCATTAGTTGTCATGCACCTTCGTGTGTGAAATTTGTTTGCATTTGACCTATACTCTTGTTGTTTTTCTCTCAGGCATGGTAACAGTGTTCTGCAAGCGTCTGGGCTGGCATAACATGGAGCTGCTGTTATCTCAGTACCAGACCAGGCTGAGCTTTGGGGTTCAGAGGGAGCTTGTTGACCTGGTCAGGGTTTCTCTTCTGAATGCAACCCGGGCCAGGGCGCTGTACGCCCAAGGTCTCTGTACGGTTGCAGAACTAGCCAGGGGAACAGTCGCTGATGTAGAGAAAGCCCTGCGGAACTCAGTTCCATTTAAAAGGTAAGCCAGAATTTTTATTGTTTCACTGCAGCAAAACATTTTTGTACACTGCAAAAACAAAATTTTAAAGTAAAAATAGCCTTTTTCAAGAAAAATTGTCATATTTTCTGTCTTGCAAGAAATATGATCTTACAAAGAAAGTTTGAAGTTTGAGAAAATATGTCATAGTGACTATATATATTTTTTTAATATAATAACTCTTGGTATTTTTTTCAGATTTTTTCACTTATTTAAAGAAAGTCTTTCAATGGGATGAGAATTTTTGATTTGTTTCTAAAAGGGGTCTGTTTTGCAGTGTATTATAAGGGTTCATGAATAATGGAATTAAGTGAAGGTGTTAATATTTTACTCTCAGATTTCCAGATTTTTCCTTAAAATGTTGCCAGAAATAGTATTATATAAGTTAACTATTTAAAACACTTATCACCTTGATTTGACCGACACAAAAGAAGAGTAAAATAAAGAATCTGCACTCCATAACTGTTTAAACCACATACATATGATTAAGTGAAGATTGATTCTTGGTTTCTCTGTCCTCTAAGCTCTAAGCGTGCCGTGGATGAAAGTGAAGTGGAAGCAGCTGAGAGAAGAAGCCTTCGCTGCGTGTGGGTCGCCGGTGGACGGGCTTTGACGGAACAAGAAGCAGCTGTTGAGATTGTGTCGGAGGCGAGGCTCCTCCTGCAAGAAGACCTGGCTCGGTTAGGAGTTCAGTGGGACCCGGCTGCTCTCCCTGCAGAGTCATGCATCCCCGATGGTCATTCCAGTAGTGATTCAGACACTTCACCTGCCTCTTGTCTGAGTCCTCCAGTAGTAAAGGCACACAGCTCTAAAGGTCACCACAAGGAAATGGACAACAGAGTCACAGAAGATAGAAAAGGTGTGAAAAGGATGGTCAAAGGAGAAGACTCGAATGAATTGGACGTCAGAGAAAAGAATAATAAAAAAATGAGAGCAAAGACTAACAAACCAATACAAAACTACTCCGAAAACCCAGATAAGACAGTTGGGAATAAACATGAGGAAGAGCGTGAAAAGGCAGAACAAGGAGAGACAGGAAGTACTACAGGTAAACCAGAGGGTCTTCATTCAAAACCGCCTGCACCTGAAAGGAGCTTAACACAGGAGCTGGCTGACATTGTATCCAGCCTTTCACCTCATCTCCTGCAGCCACCTCAGCCGTCATTTTCTCCTTCTCCGGCACCACCTCCACGCTTCCGGGCTCCGATATCCAGAGGAGACGGAAGCATAGCAGAGGAAGAAGGGCTCACAAAGCTAAGTACATCACCATTGCAGCTTGAGAGGTTGAAGCACTCAAAAGCTTTGAGCAAAGTCCTCCAATCCATTCAGTGCATACACGACTCTGTAAACCCCTCTGAGAAAGCAGGCTCCAAACCCACAGTGATTTCTAATTTATGTAATTCAGAGCCTCCTGTTGAGGAGATAAAAGCCGCCCAAACCTTTGGCCATGCACAAGAAGATGCATCTGTCCCGTCAGCATTCCCAGGATCAGTTGACAGATGCTCCCCTGAAGCCAAGCGGAGAAAGATTGATGCCGAAGACGCAGAGAAGTTTTCCTCACCTGAGCTGTATGCGGGTGATGACAGAGATGTTGATGTGCAGGCGAGTTTTGGTGACAGTTTTGAGTTGGATACTCAAACTGAAAGAATTATAGTTCAACAAACACATCGAAACTCAGATGAGAGGAGTGGAGGAACAAATCAACACATCAGAGAGGAGGAAAGAGTGGAAGCAGCTGGAAAGCAAGTCCAGACTGTTGATGAGGAGAGGAATGACAGGGAAACCCCGGGGTGCAACATTTCTCTCACCGACAGCCAAATGGAGCACATCCTGAACACCAGCCACCCGGTGAGTGACTGTCTCCTATGATAAAATAAACACAAATATTGTTTATGATGTAAGACTTTGTTGTTGGTTCCACAGAAATCTCCCAGTCCAGCTGCTGGTGACGACACCGAAAAAAGTGACAATCCTGCTTCTGAAAGCGCCAACAGAAGCAGCAGTTTGCTGTTCGACAGCCTGTACGACAGTCCTCTGATAGCAGCTCTGAGAGCAGAGCAGTCCGACGAAGACGATTCTGCCCCCGCGGAGGCTGAGTGTCCTCTTCCGACCACCCAGCAGAGGCGACGCAGTGAGCTTCTGGCTAACCAGGAAGCAGAGGAGCAGGAGGCTGTCCGCTGGGGCGAGTCCTCCTTTAACCTGTCAGAGTGGGGCGACTCCCTCCTGGTTGGTGAGCACTTTCTGGAGAGGCAGAATGTTCTGAGATTTGTGGAGCAGACGGGGCAGCAAGTGATCAAAAACCACGACTCGTGTGATGCTTTAGAGTTGTGTCAGAAACAGCTGCTGCTTAAAGCTCAAAATGAGCCTGGCGAGGACCAATCGAGGAATATGATGCAGCTTAATAATGAAGAACAAAGGGATGATCAGGAAAGGAAGTCAGACGAGAAGGAAATAAATGTTTTTTTAACCAATAATGAAAATTGTAAACACCCACATCAGCAAGATCTTTATTGCAGCCCTGGATTACAAGAGATATTTGACCGCTGGCCGAGTATGTCTGACCAACCTGGCTCATCAACCTCTGGTATACAAGCCGGTACTGCAAACGCAGCAATGCACCCACAAACTGATGCTGCAAAGACTGAGACACAAAAAGAACGACTCTCGGGATGCGAGAGTGAAAATGTGATGCAGAGGCCAGGCTCTGCTGGGGACCTCATTCCACCAACTCAAGAAAGAGCACCCGTCACACCAAGAGTAAAGCTGACCACCTCGTCCATTCAGTCTCAAGGATCCACCCCTCGGCCGCTGAAGCAGTCAACGCCCTCAAACCCTTCTGAAGCGACTTTGGGAAATGGTCATTTTCTGTCAGCAGTTGCCTCTTCCAGTAAAAAGCAAGAAAAGCCCTCACCAAAAAAGGAACTGAAGTCTAATCCACAGCAAAGCTCAAAAACCAAAGCAAAACAGCAGACTGACCAAAATGTCCAACTTCCCGCACAGAGTACTTCTCCTTCCTCTCCCGGGCCACGCTCTCCCTCTGACGCAGAGTCGCCTGAGATTCCTGAAGGTTTTACTCTTCAGTTGTCCCAGGATGAAACGCTCTGTTCAAGCAACTCCGGGACCTTCTCCATCATAGATGTAGCGAGTGATCGGCGCCTCTTCGAAACTTTTACAAAAGAATGGAAAACAAAGGAGCGCTTTGCTCTGGCTTTGGCCCTTGAGAAGAGGGAGCACGGCCAGCAGCAGGGAGAGGAAATAGGAGGCAAACATAGGAGAGGTAACACAAATCTGATGTTGACTCACATTATTTAAAAAAAAATCTTGCCTGATGATTCGACGAGGGTCTCCATACAAACAGAGTAAATACGATTATATTTTTTTCTGTGCAGCTTCAACAGCTAACCAGAAGCTCAACAGACCAGATGGCTTCCCAGTAAGAAACGACGAAGGACTTGTGCTAATTGGACTGTCTGTCTGCTGGGGAGCCAGAGATGCATACTACATATCCTTACAGGAGGAGCAAAGCAAAGGTACCTACACAATGCTTGCCAATTACAGTTTTTTTTACATTAAACCTATTATACATCCATCAGGTCTTAGCTCTAGTCTGGCTCCTCCTCCACTGGATGACGACTTGGCCGTAACTGAACGGTTGGAGCAGGTGAAGGTCTGTCTGGGTGGACAACCAGCTGGCAACAAAGTGCATGACGTGGTCGCATATGATATAATTCGGGTGTACAAGAGACTAGTCTTAAGCTGTGGAATCAGCTTAGAGGGAAACTGCGAAGATCCAATGGTAAGGCGTCCAGAGAAAATGTAAATGTTTGTGCTTTGTGTCATTTTTATTGTGAATCAATAACAAAAAACACTTTAACCACAAATGTTATAGGACCAAATCTATTACTTAATGATAAATGATGTTTTTTCAAACAGTAAATACCTTCATGGTGCAGCAAAGTGACATGCATTATGTCTGATCTAGGTTGCATGCTGGTTGTTGGATCCCAGCAGTGAAGAGAGGACTATTTCCAACATGGTGACTGTCTACTGTCCAGAAGAACTACCTCTGCTAGAAGGACTCGGAAATTCGCATTCATACTGTCCTCGTGTCAGAGCAGCAACCAGTAGTGTGCTCATCCACGCTGTCATGAACCATCTCACCGGTCTGCTGGAGGAAGATGGCACCTTAGGTACCAAATCCCGTCTAAGAGCTGTCCTGAAAATGCTACGTTTAATTAAAGGATTGACTACATCCCACATGTCATGTCAGATTTATTCAGGAACGTAGAGATGCCCTCTCAGGTTTGCTTGGCTCTTTTGGAACTGAATGGACTCGGCTTCAGCGTCGAAGAGTGTGAAAGGCAAAAGCACGTGATGCAGGCCAAGCTGTCGGCGCTGGAGAATGAAGCGTACAGTTTGGCAGGTCACAGCTTCTCCCTCACCAGTGTTGACGACATAGCACAGGTAGGACGCCTGTTCTCCACGGTTTTGATTTGAATCTGACTGTTAATCAGACAGAGAACATTTGTAAGCCACGTTAAATTATTATAAACTGACGCTCTCATCGTCGCCCTAGGTGTTGTTTCTGGAGCTCCACCTCCCTCCAAATGGTGAGATTGGAGAGCCGAGAACTAAGAAGACTCTGGGCTACACCAGAAGAGGCGGTGGCAAAGGGAGACTTGGGAAGCAATTCAGCACTACGAAGGTACAAGCAAAAATACAACGAAATAAGACAACCAACCCAAACACGTATCTGTATGGAGATGTATCAAACATAGGATAGTTAGTCATAAAATTGATTGGAAAATACACATATATTCACATACAGTTTTAAAAAATTCCATTATTACTAGTAATCATAAATAGACATAAAAGCTTTTACATATTCGGTTTGCTAAAAGTAGTACATAGTTTTAGTTTCTGCAGTTACTCTTTTTTTTTGAAAAGACCAAATAAGTAACAATAAGAAATGTTGATTATTTTACATTTACCTGAATTTATATAAACAGTTCCTGTATTTGTATTTATTTATTAGTCTTTTAGGACCTTTTTTTGACTGGTAACTGTTCTATCTCATGATTTTTATGCCTCGCCTTAGAGGAATATTTAACCGTCTTCCTGGAACTGAGATGCATATTTCCTGTTCCAGGATGTTCTGGAGAAGCTTCGTCCGCTACACCCACTCCCTGGGGTAATTCTGGAGTGGCGACGGATCACCAATGCCTTAACTAAGGTGGTGTTCCCCCTACAGAGGGAAAAGCAATATCATCCCAAACTGAAGATGGACAGAATATACCCCACCGCCCAGACTCACACAGCCACAGGTAAAACACTGACCATATATGGAAATTTTTTTCTTAATTGTGACTAAACATGAATGTTTGTCTTTCTTTAGGCAGAGTGAGCTTCACTGAGCCCAACATACAGAATGTTCCCAAAGATTTTGACATTGAAATGCCCACCTTGGTGAAAGAGAGTCCACCCTCACAAAACGCCCCTCACAGACCCGGGTAAACGCACTGCGGCTCACTGCATCTCCACTATTTCAACAGGAAACATTCATTCTCCGAATATATAACCTGTGCAGTTATTCATACTGCAGCAGGGAACTGCTAAACATAACTGTGCTTGTAACCCAGCATGAAAGTTTTAAAAACATTATTATGTTAGTGTTTATTATATTATAATTACCTCAACTGTCTTCTTAGAACACTTTATTTCATCTGTTTATGTCATAAATCTTACTAAGGAATTTGTCTCATCCATTTGCAAGAATCACATCACAGTTTTCTCAAAACTAAGGATTGTGTATATTTTTTGGAATTATTAGTCGATTGCAGGTTTTTCAGATTATAAGCTTAGATGAAGTAGATAGTAAGTTCTTGGGACCATTATCTGTAAAAATTATAGAAATGTTTAAAATAAAAAATGTTGAGTAAGTGAATATTGCTGTGGTTGCAGAAAAAAAAGGCGATCTGTGACAGCAGCTGCTGCCCGTGGACCTGCGGAACAGGGCCCAGCGTTCTCCGTCAGCATGAGACACGCTTTCATTCCTTTTTCAGGTTTGTTTGGTGATAATTGTCCCAATAACAGCTATATTTGCTTGTAACTGCATCAGGAATTGTACTTGTCTTTACCGGACTGTAGGTGGAATGATATTAGCGGCTGACTACTCACAGCTGGAGTTAAGAGTGCTGGCTCACCTTTCAAAGGATCAGCGCCTCCTTCAGGTCAGTAGCACACAAATAGCATGATAGTTTATAAGATAAAACCTCTTAATGGTGTGTTTTCACAAGGTGCTGAATGGAGGAGCAGATGTGTTTCGCTGCATTGCTGCAGAGTGGAAAAATGTTGACCCAGAGTCTGTGCAGGACGACCTGAGGCAGCAAGCCAAGCAGGTCCAACCAGACAAGAAAAGAGAGCAACAATAACACACAATGACACATTTCCACGTGTAAGCTTATCTGTGTGTTTGTTGGCAGATTTGCTATGGCATCATCTACGGAATGGGAGCCAAGTCTCTGGGGGAGCAAATGGGAGTGGAGGAGAACGATGCAGCCTGTTACATCGAGAGTTTCAAAGACAGATACAAAGGTAGATTAATGGATAACATTTGGGTGGAGAATATTGGGATGATCAAGGGAAGAAATTTTGTTTCAGTTTTAGTTGAGGAGAGATCTGTCATTGTCTTTTCTTGTTTCAGGGATCAGTGCTTTTCTTAAACAGACAGTTAAAAACTGTATCAAAGATGGTTTTGTCCAAACACTGATGTCCCGCAGGAGATACTTACCTGGAATCATCAGCTCCAACCCACACATCAGAGCACATGTAAGCATCCCTTCAGCAGATGCAAGGGGTTCAAACCCATTTTTTTAATGCTTTCCCTGTGCCACTTACTTCTTTCCCATTCAGGCTGAGCGGCAGGCGGTCAACACGACCGTGCAGGGTTCAGCTGCAGACATAGTCAAACTCGCCACTGTAAACATCCAGAAACGCCTACGGGAAACCTATCCTGGCGTGCCACCTTCTCACCAGCACCTTCACACAGGTGAGCTAACACTTTTCTGTTAAGGAACATTAATAAATGTTCACCGTTACTAAATCCTGTCATCACTGCAGCTCGTAATCAGCGCAGAGCTGTCAGAGGAGCCTACTTCATCCTGCAGCTGCACGATGAGCTCATCTATGAAACAACAGAACAAGACCTCATTCAGGTGTGACCATTCATATGTGCTCTTGAAATACTCGGTTTGTTATAAATCTAATAGTAAATTATTTCAGAATTGTCCAAACTTTTGTCTCCGTTAGGTTGCACAGATCGTCAAGAGAGAGATGGAGTCTGCAGTGAAGCTGTATGTGAAGCTAAAGGTCAAAGTCAAGATGGGCAGCAGCTGGGGAGACCTTCAGGATATTGACATATGAAATGATTGGATTATAATGAAATCAAATGCATTTTTATCTTTACTTTGTATCATAAGATGCCATCTTTTGCACATATTTTAAATAATACTGTCAGCAATGAAATGTAAACATGATCTCTTAAATGTATTTTTTTTTACATTACATAGAATTTGTGCCAACATTTATAGGGACATTAAATATCAATGATGAAAAAGTGATGTTTTATAGACTTTAATCATAAAAGCATCTTTAAATCAAATGTCACATGACGTACTGGGAGGTGGATTTGACACTTTTCGAATTTGCTGCATGAAGTATTTCAACTTTTGTGACTGTTTTTTTAAAAAAGCTTTTCACAACTGAGCTTTAAAATCAAGAGAAGATCAGAGTTTATTGATTTCATTCAAAACTCCATGAACATTTTGTCAAGACAATAGAATACAGATTAGCTCAAAGACCCTTTCACAACATCCGAGTGGAATTTAAAGGACAATTGATTCGCCTGGATTAACACTTATGTCCTATTCATTAACAATAAACCAGTGCACCATGACAGAGGGCATTTGACACAAAAAAAAAAGAAATAAATAAATGTCACAGACATGAATCTATAAACATATGTCAAATAAACCATGAAGAACAGGGATTTGTTTAAAATAAAAAGTGTTTCCAGATGTTGGTACAAATGTCTCAAAATAAGGCTTTTTCTTGTGCGAAACAATTAAAAAAGTAATACAGAACATCAAAATATGTCAAATGCTGTCATTGCAATCATTACCCACGTAATCAAAAATAAACTGGGTAAGACTAGCAGCTACTATTGGATGGTTCTACTCATCAAGAACGTCACCCATCAGATGCATATTTTTAGGTGCAAAGTGATAAAACTGCTGCTTTTCTATCATCCTAAAATGTTTCATCCATCTCCGTTGTCTTTTTTGAGGCAGTCAGAGCTTAAAGAACAATCATTAGAAGACACGATAATAACCAACATCTTTGGTGGTTTTGCCACTGCTTAAATGCTGAACTGTTCAAATACACAACAGCTGGGTTTTTGTTTCTTTACTGGAAAATTCAGAGGGGAAAAGAAAAAAGAAAAAGTATGTGATGACTGCCAACTATCAATGTTTATTGTGTCAACAGCCCCACTCACAGAGTCCTTTGGGCTGGAGCAGAATTTAAACCTAAAGTGAGAAATGGGCTGTGTGGGAGGATGTGAGCTTTCTGTAAACAGTTATCGTCAGGCTCAGAGCCACAAACAAAAAAAAGAAGGTAAGGCATCAGCACAAGCAGAGCTGTGCGTTTCACCAGAGTGTAAAAAGAAACAACAGGGAGAACATATGTACAAAAGGTTCAACAGTAAGTGCTACTCAAGCAGCCTTTTGTGTTCACTGGCTAGATGTGAGGCGAAGAGAACTTGTTTAAACCTTTCTTGCAGGGGTTGTGCTGGGGGGCTCAGAGCTCTGACCCGGTCCCACAACTTCCTGTGGGAAAACCCTTGGCCCTGGCTTGCATTCTTGGGGCATAACAGTTTATGTTAAAAAAAAAAAAATTCTGGGGAATAAGGACACCAGAGGCTTGGAGATGACATCATGCAAGCTGTCAGGGCGCCTTCCCATCGGGGCTGAAGAAGTACCTGACAGGAGGACCGGGGAGGTCCTCGTCTCCGTCTGCTTCTGGAGCGAAGGAGACGGTAAGGTCAACGTAGCGGCGGTCAACTGATGGCTTGATAAGCTTCTGCATCCTGTCAGAGTCCACATGAATGCGTGTTTAGAAAAAGCATTCAAATAAACGAAATTAAACTAAAGCACTCACGTCAGTTTGAGCCTCTTTGAGTGTCCGGGCATCACAGGCACATACAGCATCTTCACACCATGGACGACCATGGTAGGTTCAATCGTGTACTTTTCCTGCAGGAAAACGATTATTTGACTAATAAATACTTCTAGCAAAACAACAGCAGCTCGACGGTGAATGAATATCTCACCCTGACTGCATTCATGAAGTCAGACAGAGTGAAGTCCTCATGGCCAAATATGGTCCAACAGTCCCAGATGGTGAAGGAGATGTTATTCCTGAAAGATGTCACACAGTTCTCACTTCTGTGCACATAAAACAAGATCCTGCCACTGGATCAACACTAAAGCTGTAAAAACTCTTTAAAAGATTAAGTAGGGATGAAAAACAATGTTTGTTCTGTTTGAGTTGTTTTAAATACACTTTTACTGTAAAAACACAAGTATTGTTTGTTAAAAACAGCAGCTTTCATTATATTTATTGACTGAAAAATGAACAAAAGTGGAACTTTCCTGAACTAATTTAGGTTGAAGTAATTGCATAATTAAAAGACCACTTGTGACACTGTTAAAGCAGATCAAAAGAGGATTGGAGTAGGACTTTAAATATTTTTTAACCATCTGTAACTTTGAGTATTCAGAGGTTTTGTCACATCCTCATTAATGCCTGTTGGTACTCCTACCTGATGACCGTCCGTTTAACGAGAGCAGTCTCACTGAGCACCATGACTGGAATGGCCAAGTTGAAGAAACAATTCTTGAAGGATTCAAACCCGTACCCTCCAACAACCTTAATTAATTCCAGGGCAACCTTAGAAAGAAAAGAAAAGAAAATAGCACACAATGTAACGTTTGAGTTTAAGCTGGAATCTTTTGAGAGGTTTTTTTCAGGAAAAAAATGTAAGGATGAGGAAGTTCTTGAGCTCACTAGTCCAGACACAGCCGCTGTTGCCGTGGCGATGGCGGGAATGATCTTTCCAGCAATGCGTTTGGTCTTCAGTCTGTCGGCTGGCTCTATGGAGTACATCCTGGCTCTGAGGGAGGACGCAGACGTGACGAAATCAATGTGGCCGTTGCTGTCGTTGTCTTTCTCGAACTGGAGGTGGCTCATTCGTAATGCCTCTGCGGGGGAGGGGGTGGGGTTAATGGGTTTATACAAAATGAAAGACAAGTCAATGTTTAAGGTATTGTCATGTATTTAAAAATCAGTTTTAGATGTTAATTTGACCTGTTAGGTAAGGCTATTTTTATAATGCTCTACACCTCAACAAATCAATGTCGCTCCGTCAATCACACTTCTGTATAATCTAACTCTCCAGTTAGGAAGCAACACAGATTGACCATAAATTCTGGAGGGGTGACCACAGACAACTTCTCCATCCTTATGTTTTCTGCCTGATATTTTAGTGACTTTTGAGTACCAGCAGTGCCGTCTCTCCAGCGGTACCATCTACAACCCACACAAGTGGCCAAGATAGTGCAACTCATCGACATCAATGAGAGCCTCATTTGATTTGTCTCAAAGAGATTACATTAAAGTTGGATCAGCCTGTAGTGTGTTTTTCCACTTCGGTTTTTAATATGGTTCCACATCCAGACCTTTATATGCTAATAAATATAATTTTTATTGATAATTTTAATGTGGTTGTCAGCACACACAATAAATCATTTAAAAAGAGTATTTCATTTGTTTGGGTATAGGATGTGTTTTCTTGGTGTTCCCTTTATACTTTAGAGCAGTGTGTATACCTGGTGTGACGCCGTCAGCAGAAATGGCCTGTTCCAGCTGTGCGATGGCTTCCCTCTCCTCCTCGCTGCTTAAAGGCATCTTTATCTGGTCTGGCTTCTTTGCAGTCTCGTCCGTCTCTATACACTGTTAGCAGCAGAACTCCAATGGTCAACTTTTATTAAGCTCACAGAGCTACCAAAGCTCACATCAAATAAGAATCTCACTTTCTCTGACGGTCTGTACTCGGGTATCTCAACATCGGAGAGGATCTTTGACACGGCATCTTCGGAGAGATCCTAACAAAAAAAAGCCCAGTGAGTATAAGTGACGCTACCTTTGATTGACGGCAGAGGCACAAGGGTCATTGGCCTACCTTTTCTGAGAAAGGGATGTTATAAATCTCAGCAAAAAGCCGGGCGGCGCTGACGATGAAAGTGAAGTGCCTGATGGGAACAGAATGAGGGTTTGTCAACATAACAGGGCAAAAAGCGCACAAGCTTCCAACTTCGGAGAACACTCACAAAGGGTCTTTTAGGTCAAACTCAGTCGGAGTTGGAGGTCTTTTTGGAGACTGCCAAAACAAACCTAAAGAGGGAGGAAAAAGCAGACATGTTATTGTGCAACATTAAGAATTTGTAAGTGATCCGTTAAAAAAAACCCCTTACTTCCATCTTTTAACCTTGTATCCAGAGGAAAGGAGTGCAACAGTTGTAGGGCCTAAAGAAACAATGAACTGAGGCTTGAAATCCATTTCAAGGATTAATATTAATATGAACATTTGAATTTCAACTTCAAGATCGATTACCTTTCTCTTGAAATACTTTTCAAATTTTAAACGGGCGATAATGACGCACTGTTCCCAGTGACTAGGCCTTCTGCTTAACAGCTTAACGACCTGGAAGGCCCCCTCCATGCTTTCCCCCAGCTGCATTCTCTGCACACAAACAAATCAAATATTTTACAGCTTTAAACTGATTGCAAGCAATTTTTGCTCCTGGGGAGCTCTTACCTGCAGCACCGCTTCAGCAGAGACCTGCGTCTGCCAGAAGGAGTTGTACATGGAAGGTTTGTGGAAAAAGGAACTCTCAAACTAGACAAAAGGAAAATAATGATGAGTGGTCAATGTTTAAGTTAAAACACATTGGAAAAAGTCAAAAGGTCACACCTTGTCTCGAGCCCACTGAATTGTGTGCTCTATAACAGAAGGAAAAGACTTGAGAGTGCAGAAGGGGATCTCCTCTTCTGGGGGGTCCCTCTGGGAGCCAAAGAGACAGATGTGTTATAATAGAATACAAAGAAAAAAACATTTAGCCACACATATGACCAGAGACAGACTTGGATGGACTCACATGGCTGTTGTAGGACTCTGTCAGGTATGGCACGATGATCTCTGTGTGTCCTTTTGTTCCCATGGTGCCGGAATCCAGGAGGGGTCTCTGATTGCACACGCAGCGACTGGAAACGACAGGAATCAGCACATTCATTTTACACTTTGGATAAAAACACGAGGTCAAATCAAAAATAAATGCTCTGCTGCATAAGAGCACCAAACAAAAAGAACCAAAGGATACTTTGGAGCCACCCTGGACATGGACTGTTGTTGACAACTAGGCTTTCATTCATTTGGTAGATGTGTGTCAGCATTATGATTACAATTTTAATCAGTTAAAAAAATGCCTTTAATGTGTAGCCTCAAAGAATGAGAATGTTGACATAATGAGAACATTTGTGTCAAATTCCCATGATAATTAAGAGCTCTATGTACTTTCATATAAGAGTCATATTATTTGCAAAATCAATGCGTGTTACCTTCAATATTTGTTTCTAAGGCTGTATGACTAATAGGTCAAGAGGTCATGTGACTGCTGTGCCAGGGACTGATTTGATAAAGTAAAAAGGGGAGAGGGCCCCTCCTTTCAAAATAGGGAGTCTACAGACTTAAAAAAAGTAAAAGCACATCCATTGCTGGAGATTTGCTAAAAAGCTGGAAAAGACTCCAAATCTGTGTTTTTTATTTTGGATTAATTTTTCTGTTTAGACTGGCCTGGACAAAGAGTTTTGGGTCAGATGATTCCTTTATTTCACTTGAATTTTGCTTTGTTGTGGATGTGGACAAAATCTGGACTGATGTCTGAGTGGAAGAGTTCAAAGTCTAAAGTGAAACTCTGATCATCTTTTGATATATTCCAAGTGTTCCCATTGGTCTTTAAATTAGGATTATTCCGTTTTTAGACAAAACAAAAAAACCCATGTGGGTTTTCAAGAACAATTTCCACAAAGTGGTGGAAGTTCACTAAAAATGTGCCTCAGAGTCGTGGGCGAGAAAAAAAAATCTGCTCTTTTCCCATCATCCATCTGTTTACATGCTCTCCCACTAGCTTACAGTCCCTAATAACCCCAATTTAACATTACTGACAACAAAAATGGTGAGCAATATTGGAGCTACGGTACTGAGTTGTACAGTTTTGAGCCAGATACATGAACATGAATCTATTTGTCTACAAGTGGATGCATCAGAATGGAGCTTGTGACCCGCCTACTGTTGGTTCTACGTCACAACTACAAGCTTTTTCCAACAGCATTTTTTTGTCTGCTCCTAATTCACAGCAATTTGGATTAGGACTCAGAAATGCAGTTTTAGTCCTGATGTTTTTTTATATATTTCCTGCATAGTGACAAAAAATGCTACAAGAGCATGTTAAAAAGATGATTTTAGTTGGAGTGAACCCTTAAAACTCTTAATGAAAGAAATAGCTGATCGCTACAAACTTTAATGTTGAAAAACAGCATCCTCCTCACACACCTGTCCACATATCTCCGTGCCTCCACGTTGTCCAGCGCAGTGACCACGACGTCCAGCGAGGAATAGAAGGAGTCGCTGTAGATGCTCTCGGTAGCCGGGCACACTTTGTTTAAGTGGGCGTCTATCTGCAGGTCTGGGTTGATATCATGCGTTGCTTCTGCTGCTGTGGTGCTCTTTGGTCTCTGAGTGCAGAGAGACGACCGAGAAATAAAAAAAATTAATGATTACATGCCTGCCAGATGAATCCACTGATAAAAAAATGCTAGATGTGTTCACCTGGATATGATGTGGTCTGAATAGAAACTGCCTGTTAAGGTTGGACTTTTCTATAAGGTCTGGGTCTGTGATGCACACCTGTCAAGTGAAAAACAAAAAGTCTTTTTAAAAATTAACAAGAAATGAAACGTATGCTTAAAATAAAACAGGAGTTGCTCACCTCTCCAGAGTTTTTAGCCAGGCCTACTCCAAGAAGGGCAAAGTTTTTTAGCATCTCGCAACCTATGGCACCACAACCAACCTTAGAGGAGAAAATATATGAAGTATTTATCCGGACATAAACAGTCTGTGGTGAGCTGATAAAGCCAGGCTCGTACCATGAAGACCCTGAGCTTGTGCAGATCAAGCAACATTGATTCTCCGATGCACGCTCGTAATCCGTCGTATCGATCGCCTCTGGGGAAAAACTCCTCGGCAGACAGGGACTGAAGAGGCCGGACTACCTCCAGAGCATCAAGGTAAAACTGAACAGGAGAGAAGCGGTATTCAGTTAGATCAATAGGAAGAGTCTCACTCTGATCATCTTTTAAAATAATTCCCAATGCTCTTTTAATTATGATTATACTATTTTAAGCCAAAATGAAGATTGTGTCATTTTCAAGGTCAATTTCTGCAAAATGGCAGTAGGTAATTTGAAATTTGCCTTTAAGTTCTGGGCAGGACCACTGGTACACCTCCACTTCCCATCATCCATCTAGCTAGCTTACAGCCCTCACACCCAGCTCAAACAAGGAAATATAGCTTAATTTTCCTTATTTATGTCCTCCATGATGTAAAAAATGTCACAAGTGTTAAAAACATGAGTTGGTCTTTAAATATTGGGAAAAAAATGACTGCGTAGAAAAAAAAGAAGAACTTTAGAAACTGACCCACTGCTGCAGAGGCCCAAACTTCCCAGTGATGGCCTTTAGGACTTCCTGACTGGCTATTCCTCCGACAGCAGCAGCCAGAGGAGGCAGAGTCCCTCTTGCTGTTTTAGACAAACAGCGCACCAACTCAGCGTTCACTGGAATCTGAAAGGGAGGAAAAAGAAGAATAAAATTTAAAAAAAGAACTATCACACAATACAAGATTAAAGATGATGAACAGTGGAGTTTCCTCGTATAAATAAGCAGCAGAATAAAATCTAAAATAAAGGTTATTGGTAAGGCAATAAAAGACTTACTTTGTTCTTATGAATGACACTGACTTCCTCAGTTAACTTTAGTAAAGCCTCGGCGTCCTCCAAGCATCTGATAACATCAAAGCAAAACTGATGAAACCTTTAAAAATCTCAAAACATTTCAGTTTTTTTTAATTTATTTTTTTTAATCAAAGTAAAAGAAAAATATGGAAGTTATTACCCAATGTTGGGAAGTCTGCCGTGCTTTTCCTGGAAGGCGTCTAGTGCCAGCATGGCTGCATGGATGTGTAACGGAGCCTGATGGGAGGATTGCAAACCAGAATGAGGTTTCCACAGACGATCAAAAAATATGATAAACTCAGACAGTTTTTAAATCAGATTCAAACCTAACCAATCCAAGATGAAAGTTAGTCTGCAGCTTGTGTTACTATGGTGATATGTAAGGATCTTTACTTAGGTGGCAATCCAATTCAATTCAAGAATCAAGATCAACGATTCACAGATCGAACCACACTTAATCTAAATATCCATGTTTTTACTGGATGAATAAAAAATGTTTTTAAACAATAAGTTATAACTTTATTTAAAGCAGAAAATCAGAATCAACAAAACAGATAAAAGCACAAAGATTTTGAAAGAAAGTAATATTAGTCACTTTAAAGAATGTCAAACTGAAAGGTTTTTTAGCTACCTTCTGAAGTGAACAAAACATAAACATTACTGTTGCTTTACAACAAATCCTGAACATTTTCTCCTCAGGTTTTAATCTTCAAAGTTTTACTGATTATATTTCCAGGAGATAGATGGCAAGAAGATAGTAATTGAAGGCACAGTAACATTTAAATAAAAATGACAATTATAAAACATGTGCGTTCACCTAACATTTAATGTTCCAAAATTCAGATCCATCATATTTTTATTCTATTTTGTTCTAATTTATTTATTATTTAATATTAATTTTAAACCAAGTATTTTTTTACAGAACTTATTTCACTAAACTGAACTTCAGTCTCTTTTTTATTTTCTATGAAAAACACTCAATACTTTTATTTTGAAAATATATACAAGCTTCTCCGACACTTTACTTTGAACTTTGTTTATTTCCAGTAACAATAGGGTATTAATTTTGTTTAGTTGATGTACCTAAAATCCCAAATTATTTGCCATTTTAGCATGATAAACGTGTATTTTTACTATACTCCATTAGATTTATAAAGATTGTGAATCAGCGAACGTCGGAGATTTTTGAACTCGCAAATATCCAAGTATTCGGATTACTCCTTACAGCCCTAGTGTTATATATGGAGGAGTGAGTCTGTAAACCAGAATTAAGGCCAAACAATCAAAATGTTCACAAACGAGCCAGAAAATCCTCAGATCTTTTTAAAAACTCACCTCTGGTTTACTGAGATCTGGAATCAGAACCTGAGGATCACTCAGCTGCTGTTCTAATGTTTCCTGAAAAAAGTGAAACATGTAAAGTCACAAGCTCAAATGTAATGATTTAAATATGTATATTTTTTATTTTGTACTCACAAATTTGTACATCTGGGGGGTCTTGACCATAACGAAGAAACCTCCGTGTGCATATGGCTGGAAATGTGACGTATCTCCTATTTCAAAGCTGTGGGAGGAAAGGACTAAACACCCACATTCACACACAAAAACAGAAATAGGGCAAAAATAACTCAGATTAGGTTACTTTTGTCTCTATGCGTGCTGGCTTTGATGTGCTGGATGTCTAGTCACTTTTAAAGATGCAATGCAAACAACACCTGAAACCTGCCGTGTAGTGCCATTCAGCTCCTCCATGCCGTTAATTTCTCTAAAGATGACGCTCTGGCCCGTCTGCAGGCCGTGGGGCTGGTTGTCTATGCAGGTTACCACCCCAGAATTGTCCTAAATAAAAAAAAGCAACAAAAAAATGTCAGGATAACTGAATATCAATGGAGATTGTAAAACCATAAATGTAATATGACTACCTGAGTGATACTTTGGATGAAAATCTCCTTAGGCTCCTCCCCTGTGGGATCTGAGACCTCAAATGCTTCTCCAAAATCACAAAACACTCGCACACAGATGCCATATGCGTCACTGGAGATAAACTGACAGAGACGTTTTTCTTTTAAAATTACAGATTTGTATTTTAGGTACAGTCTTGTCATAACCAGGAGAATTACTATGAACTTACTCTTATAGGAGGCTGCTGGGAGTGGCAGAACTTATTTACTCTCTTCTGCAGGCTCAAGCTCGATTCTGTCAAAATCACACACTGCAGGGAAAAGTGCAGCAGTCAGGCTGGAATATTACCTTCAGTCTGCAGCAAACAAATATTGATTTTTTTCCACCTCAGATAAATAAAAACAAAAACTGTTCTATTGATATTAAAATATATTTTGTAAACACACAAATGTTCTCTTAAGTTATGACAGACAAAATTATTTTATGCTAAAACTTGACATAAGTTGATCTAAAGCCACAGATTTCTTACTGGTATGCATGATCGGATATTTCATTGGGAATATTCAACAAAATAGTCCAATAACTACAACATTTTTACTGACTGAGAAATGCAACACCTGAAGCTTTTTTCAAGGTCTAAAAGATGTCGACTTACCTGATACTTTCTGAGAAAACTCAGGTCAATGTTGTCATCCAGAGGACAGGCAGACATGTCGACTTGCACATAAGGGTTCAATTCGGAAACACGAGGACACACTGCTTCCACCCTGTAACAACAACGCAAGAGGCTGAGTGACCATGTACACAACAAAATCAACAACAAAACGGAACAAAAAAACACTTCTTTCGCAAATAACGATGAGATCAAGTGGCTTATAAGTGTAAATATAACTTATTTTTAATTTTTCTCATGTGACTTCTTAGAACCCCAACTTAACATTAACAGTATAACAAAAATGGCGAGAAATATGGAGCTATCCAGCCATAGAGTTATGAGTAAGATGAGGAAAACATAGACGTGCATGGATCTATTTGTTTCTAATGGGATGCATCAAAAAAGGAGCAGGGAGCATGTGGCTTGCTTCTACCACACAGCTACAACCTTTTTTTTATTGCATTTTTTTGTTTGCTTCTGATTCACAATAATTTTTAATAGACATACTCTGAAATGTCCTTTTAACCTTAATTTTCTTTATATATTTCCTCAATCAGCGATCTGTTCCCGAGGGCTCATACAAGTTTCTTCGAGTCAAGTTTAAGACCACATATTTTATAAATAAGGACCAATTTGCCGGCGTATTTGGATTATATTTAGATTAAAACTGTAACTTCTTATCTTGTTGTTTATGTCTGTGCTGTGATGTTTTAGCTCTCTCTTTTCCTTCTGAACCGGCAGTGAACATTCAGCGTATTGGTCCATAAAAACTGTTTCTGCTGCTGTTTATTTACATTATTTGATCAAAAATAATTGTGGTTGAAAATTTTGACTTGAAACGGAAAATTTTTAAGGCTCAACAAAATTCAAGACTTTTTCAGGTATTAATTCCAAACGTTTTAAGACCCCGCGAGAACCTTGATCAACAGAAAAATGCCACAAGAACATGTTCAATTTTGTTCAGAGTGGGTGTTTAAAAACCAACTCATAATCAAATATAGTGGTTGTTCATTTTTTATAAACTAATGGTTCATCCAGCAGGATGCATTACCTCTTCCTCTGGCTCAGTACGTCATCTCTACGGATGAAGAAGTTACAGCCCAGATCCCAAGTCTCACACAGTTTTGTGTCATGGAGAGTAACCGCCTGTTAAAAAATAAATAATAATAAACTAAAACCACTCATATTGACAATGACATTTGGATATTTAATTGTTAGTAAACCAACATACCTTCACACCTGCCAGGGCTATATTCTTTGCTGTAAAAGTGAAAGTCAGCTTGCTTTAATTGAATTATATTTGGCAAAACAGGTGATTAAAGTAGCATGTTTTTTTTTTTAATCTATTAAAAACTGTGTCCTCCTGCTCACCTATCTCCACGCCCAGTGCTCCCATTCCACTAAGAAAGACAGAGGACTGGGCCATCTGGTGCATAGCACTGTCTCCAAGCACATATCGCTGGCGGCTAGCAAGAAGCAAAGGAAGATGTTACCCTCACGCACTGAGGAAGACCGCTGCACTTGGAGGAAATGGTTTCAGGTAATCGGAAAAGAAAAAACACCAAAAACTACACTTGCCTGTAAAGTGAGTCGTCAATCTCCATCAAGTCTGCAGCCATGCTGGGAGGAAAAGGGCTGATTCAGCCGGTTTAAAGATAGCGACTCAACCTTAAGAAGAAGGCACGCGCGCACGTTACAAACAGAAAAGTGAGTATTAAAAGATATCAGAGACTTTAGTGTAGATAGATGCTGGTGTGGACCAACGCCCTATTAAAAGTAGAGCTAGCCGGTTAGCTGACTGCTGGTGCGGGCAAGTTGGCAGCAGTGTTGAAAACTAGCAGCGGTTTTTAACAGATAACGGCGACAATTCGTTACATACGACTTGCAGTCATCGACTAGTAGGACCGCTACAAACTCCTTATGCTGGTCGCCCATGTTCGTGTATTAATCTTGAGAGGAAGGAACGATGTTAGCAACGAAAACTAGCTAGCCACGGAAACCACTTCAGCACAGTACCGGTGGCGCGGACAGCTAACATAAACTCATTTAAAAGTGGTGACACACGTTTGTTCACATTAAACTTCTAGGATTGTTCAGCCTTTTAGATAGATTTTGTCTTCATCGAGCACAATGTGAGTTTTATTATTTATGTACTTAGAAAAAAAGAAAAACAAAACCACTTACGTTAATAGCTGACAGTATGCGCGATGGTCCTCGGCGAATGAATGGTTGTGAGTGGTTGAAAATTTGAAGTGGTTCCGGGTTACGGCTATCACGTGACCACAGACATCCAATCGTATTTTGGTTATTAGAATTTGTGGCACAGTACCTAAAATTCACATAAAATTATTATTAAAATAATTATTATTATAAGTAGTTGTAGTAGGACTAGTAGTTTAATAAAAACAAAATCTTCTTCCGTTTTTTTTAGCAGTGTGGCATCAGCTTTAAAAAAAACACTTTCATTAATATGTATTAAATAGTGGGTTATCAATTAATCATTTTTTTATTCCTACGATCCAACCAGACTGATCTGTCTAAGGCAAAATCCAATTGAATCGACCTATACCATTAAAAAAAAATAGGAACATTTTTATATTTATCTTTAAAAACTACCATTTGGATTGTGACACAGTAGGTTTATTTTGCTTCATGTATAAAATGACCAAGTGCTATAACAGACAACACACATGGGATAGCAGTAAAAATGATCAATCCATCATGACAATCCAATGTGTGGAAACACTTTGCATTTTGCAAAGAAGTAACTATACAGTGTGGTAATATTGTTACATTTGTGTTATTTTGATTTGGGAAAAAAACTACAGTTGGCTGAACTTTATGAACCTAAAATATGAATGAATTTGTCATGAATTCTTGTTTACATGTTTGTTTGCACTACTATTTAACTTAAGTAACTTTTACTTCTCACTTACTATTTAATTTACACTTTATTATTACACAATTATCTTGCAAGAAAGACTTCACCTGCACTATTCAGATATTTATCTCTGAGTCAGGGGTTGAATTTTTGGCTAAAGACGTCTTGAGTTGATGGATTTAGGTCAGTTAGGTCATTTAAAATGAACCAATATCAACTATGAATCAGATTGGAAACCACAAATTATGATATGAATTGAATTGTTGCTCAAATCAATCAGTACACCCCTAGTACAAATCTATTCTGTTTCATTGCATTGTTTTTCCAGCTATTTCCACCATCTGCAGTAAATTATATAAGCAACCCGAGAGCTATTTTGATGTCATTTATAGTTATGTTCTTTGTGGGGTATGTCCCATTTCGTCATTTTTATTTCATGTTTTTGCACTGCTCTGAATTCAAATACATTTCCTTTGGGGTATGATCATTTGTGCTTTGAACTAATTTGACT
>NC_050512.1:20605276-20606547 GCF_002922805.2 Oryzias melastigma
TGGAGAAACAGAACAGAACATGTTTGGGTGCTGTTCTGTGTACAGAAGCAAAGGTCAACAGTTCGGTGAAACATTTACATCTGTTTGACTCCAGCTGCTCTACTAGTCAATGATGAGAGGAGAAAAACACAAGATTTTTCCACTGGCACTTAACTAAGATTTTGAGTTAATCTTTTTTGCAATCAATTCAGTCTTAAGTCTAAAATGTCTTTATCTTGTGTTCTCCTGTATAAGAACTGTCCTCAAACTGTATTTACCAGGAAGCTGTGTTTCACCTCAGCCTTAGAGGCACCCTCCCTTTAATCATATTGGTCAAACCCACACAGGAGCCTCCCCTCTCCCCTGAGCTGCAGCCAGAACTGACCAAAAAAAGTCTAAAACGGATTGAGCTGCATTCATCTTCCGAAGTCTTACTCTTCTTTGGCAATGTGGGGCAGTCGCATGGCACTACGGAGGCTCCAGAAAATCGCTGTTGCTCCCCTGAGCGTCAAAGAAGGTATAACTAGTAAAATCCAGAGAGAGATGTCAACCCTCCAGCGGGTGTACGTCACCCGACAGATCCCACCTGAGGGACTGAGGATCCTCAAAGAATCGGGACAGTAAGTTAGAAAAATACGTCTTTTTGAAATGTTTTTCATGCTCACTTATTTTAAAGCAATTCCAACAATTAGTTTTCAAGTTTTGTTAAAATCTCCTATATTTTTTTTTTAGAAAAAAAAACATTTAATGTTTGCATTTAAAATAGTAAGAGTGTAAATCCCAAAACTTCCATTAAAATATATCTGAAATTTGCAAATATTTAAAATAGAAACATCACAAAACAATGATGCCTCTGTATTTTTGAGTTTGTTCATTTCCCCTACAATGAACTTCTGACCTCTGTGGTTCATGACGAAATATTGGTTTGCTTCAGATCTGTGGTTGCATGTTTTCCCCAGGGTGCAGTTTGAGCTGTGGGACTCGGATGACGTCCCCGTGTCAAGGGCAGAGCTGCTGAAAAAGGTCAAAGGGGTTGATGGTCTGCTCTGCGTGCTGACGGAGAAGATTGATGCTGAGCTGTTGGATGCTGCAGGTCTGTTTTTATTTTAGTTTATTTAGTTTTTATTGTTTATTTATTTTGTTTAATTTTTATATTTGCTGATGATCTGTTTTCATTTTATTTTATTTCATTGTATTGTATTTCCTTTTGAATTCATTATTTATGTTTTTTTCATTTTATGTTTTATTTTCTTTATCATTTTGATATTTGCTACAGGTCTGTTTTTATTTTA
>NC_050512.1:20606559-20621366 GCF_002922805.2 Oryzias melastigma
TCTTTTATTTTCTGCAGGTCTATTTTTAGTTAATTTCATTTTATATATTTTTAATTGTTTACATTATTTTTTATTTTTATATTTGCTGCAGGTTTATATTTACTTTTTTATTCATTGTTCATTTTATTTATTCATTTTTTTGTTTGTCTTTATTATTATTTTTTTATTCATCATTTTGATATTTGCTGCTGGTCTGTTACTTATTTATTTTTCTTTCATTTTTCATTTATTTTATATTTTCTCCAGGTCTGTTTTAATTTCCTTTAATTTTCCACTTATTTTTATTTTTAGATTTACCGCATGTCTGTTTTAATTTGTATTTCATTTTTCTTTTATTGTTTATTTCTTTTCTTTCTTAAAAAAAAAAATATTAAGACTTCTTGGTGCAAAAAAATGAAAGTTTGCTAATCTCTCCCTGCAGGTCCGAACCTAAAGGTTCTCAGTACCATGTCTGTGGGTTTTGATCATCTGTCTTTAGATGAGCTGAAGAAAAGGTGACATTTCTCTTTGCTTCTAATCATCATAAGACATTAAATGCACAAATCTGACAACACAGATGTAAAATATTCCACATCTCCTGCAGAGGAATCCGTGTAGGATACACCCCTGAAGTTCTAACTGATGCTGTTGCTGAGCTGACCGTCGCTCTGCTGCTGGCGACCTCCAGGAGACTTATCGAGGCCACGCATGAAGCCAAGACGTAATGGTTTATCAATGATTTCACTCTTACACACGCACAAAAAAAATCAGAATTTAAATGGATTTAAATGCATTTACACTCTTCGTGTGTGTCAGTGGTGGCTGGGGAACATGGAGAACTCTTTGGCTGTGTGGACATGAACTGGCCAACAGCACTGTGGGTATCCTGGGTTTGGGAAGGATTGGTAAGTGTGAGACCCATTAGATTGTGGAGGAGTGGTTATTTCTGGATATGTCATGTTTTTTTTCTTTTTTTGTGCATGCATTTGCCTCTATAGGTGTAGCTATCGCAGAACGCCTGGCACCCTTTAAAGTGAAAAAGTTTATCTACACAGACGTGGCTCCCAGGCCGGAATTGGCCAGAGCCATCAACGCGGAGTACGGTAAGAGGGGATTTTTGATTCACCGTTGGTAATGGTTTCATTTATGAAAATAACAGCTTTGCACAGAGGAAAACAATGGAGGAAAGACTGCAGACTAAGGTCAGAGTTTCATGTAACTTTACTTGTCTTTTAGTCTCGTTTGATGAACTAGCAAAGCAGTCGGATTTCCTGGCTGTGTGCTGTGCTTTAACACCTGAGACTAAGGAGATCTGCAACAAAGAACTCTTCTCCAAGATGAAAAACACCTCTATTTTCATCAACACAAGCAGGTGCCTCACCCTCATAATTACAATCATCTCTAATATTCACATTTATAGATTATTATGCAAGGAAATGATCCATCTTCACTGAACAATCTGAAATAAACGATTAAAAATTAAGTACTTTAATTTGAAAAGATCTAAGCCATGTTCAGATGGTTATCTGTGGGTTTTTCTGCTGTCAGAGGTGGAGTAGTGAACCAGGAGGATCTGTATGAGGCTTTGTCAACTGGTCAGATAGCAGGAGCTGGACTGGACGTCACCGTCCCAGAACCTCTGCCCACCAACCACCCACTGTTTACCCTCAAAAACTGCGGTGAGGCTATCATGTTTTGAACAACTCGTCATTCTTTTGTTTCTCTGATTTACTTCCTCCCATCCTACAGTGATTCTCCCACACATTGCAAGTGCATCTTACACCACCCGCAACGCCATGTCCGCACTGGCGGCAAACAACCTCCTCCTGGGCCTGCGGGGCGAGCCAATGATCAAGGAGCTCAAGCTGTAGGAGGCTACAATTTATGAATTCTTGGGAGAAATTGTTTATCTTTGTGATATGATTAAAATTCTTGGTGCTACAATGAGAAATTCATGATAAAAAAAAGAACCCTGCAAACTGTCATGAATTTGTTTTATTCAGTCTATCAACAACTGAAACAACAACAGTACTTTACAATCTTCAGAGCCTTCAACAGAACACACAGACCATTGAACGAAATTGTTATGGCATAAAAACAAAAGCTCTGCTTTTCAAACTGGTAGAAATGAGGCAGAATTATTTTAAGCCTCTATTAGTTTAGTTAGAAATCTGGCAACGCATGCGAGGCTGGTGCTTAAACACTTTAAGGGGGAAAACCCTTAAAAGTTCCTTTTGGATACAAATCATTTTAGAGCCTCTCTCTGTAAGTCAGGTTGATTTAACCCAGAATCCAAATGGCAGCAAATTTCAAAATAAAGGCAGAGTGGTCCTCCATTTTTTTCAGGATTATTGTGTAAAAACTGTAGAGCACAGAAACAGTGTCATGACTTTACAAAGTCCCAGCTAGACTGAAAAGAATGGCAGATGTTAGAATACATCAAACGGATACAGAAAGGCAAACGTGTAAAGACATTTTTTTTCTCCTTCAACACAACACTGCATGAACAGGATCTCAGATGATCCGGGAAGTTGCTTTTACTTACAACAAACAGGCTCAGCAAATCGTTCCAGATTAGGATGTAGAAAATGCGATTTTAGATCGCCTTTTTGCAGAACACTTTTCATTAAGAGTCCTCACTTCCTGCTACATATGCAATACCCTCTTCTATATAAATAAGGTAGAAAAATTAAGGAAAAAAATCGAACTTCTTTCATCACTGATATCTCCTCTGATATGTTGAGGGAGGCTCTGCAGCACTGATTGTCCACCAAACACCAAAAGTTTGTGGCTTTTACACACAAATCGCATTTAGACAACCCTAATCCTTAAGATCTACCACCCTGCTGCTGATTATCTGGATCAGGTGCACCATGTCAATCAAAATCAGGAAACACCTGAGTCAGCCAATCAGCAGCGGGAAACGGGCAGAATGGTGGATCTGAAAGATAGATTGTTCCGTGTATTTGGAAGGACAAAAAGAAAAAAAAACAGTGAGACTGACCATGAAAGAACAATATTTATGTTTGGAAGATGTTTTTTTTTTCCACCAACAAAACTGCCCTGTCAGCAAAAATAAAGAGCACCAGTGACCAAAGGGTTTACTTTTTTAAAGGTCACAACTTGTTTTAAACATCATCACAAAACGTCCCTTCTTTCTTTAAAAAATAAATACATTACACAGCAAATCAAGACACATAAACGTGTATTTACAGACGGTTTTTGCTCTCAAACTCACATTGATGCAACAAAACTACTTTGTTTTCTTTTTTTAGTAGAACGGAGGGAACCTAAAGACTTAAACAGATTTTAATTTTTGGTAAAGACTGACTTTATTGTCTCAAAAGCTCTCTTGATTAATTTATTGGGGCTTTTATTTTGGAAATTACACTAATAAGGTGTAATGTGGAGAAATTTCTTTTAAAAAATGTCGTAAATCAAATGTTCCTTAAAAAATTTCCATCATTGCAACTGTAATATTTTCAGTGATATTTGATTGTTAAAGATGGGTATAATAAGCATGTCATGTTAAAGGTTTGGTTGGTATGATATAGGATTCAAAAACATAAAAATGTGTCAGTTGGTTAAAAAAAAAAATGTTGACAACCTTAACCAATTACTGCATAAAATATATTTCAGATGTAACTTTGCTCCAAACACAAAAACCTCAAATTCTTGGCGTTATTTGCTAAATTTAGACAGTTGAACAAACATGGAACCCACATATTACCTGTTGGTTAAACATTTAGTTCTTATCATTTTAAAACGTAACCATCTGTTATTAGTTTTCTAATAAATACCTGTCAAATTATCAAAATTCATATCCCACTATCTGTATCAAAGTCTGTGCACTGAACAAGGCACATTGAGTATGCACAGGAAGTACAGGTTTTACAAATTCATAAACAAAATGTACAAGTATAAACCGTTTCAAATGATCCACCAGAAGATTTGACCAAATTTGAGGTTTCTTTTCGAGGGGTCTGCAACCGTCAACACATAGAGAGACAATTGGGTCAATTTCTCTCAACCCACAAGGAACCAAAAAGTCTGGCTTCACCCCTAAAAAAAAAAAAATGACAGATTAGTATTCATGTTATTGTAACTGTAATAATGCATAGTAATAAACTTTTATTATTTTGGCAGACATAAAACATAAACATAAAATAGCCTTTTTTCCCCTCAGAATATGAACGTGTTTGCATGGCGTCCTTTCAAAATAAAAGACATAATATGTAAAAGAAAGATTATCTTAATACTGCACAGTATATACTGCATTTAATCTTTTTAACGTCTGTGGTGCATCTCAACCGGAAATTTGCAAGAAAAATAAATCAGAGCTAATTAAGTGACCCCCTTACCATATTTTTGAACTATAAGGCAGACTTAAAATCCTTAGATTTGTTCAAAAATAGCAAATCTGCCTTGGCTGTGCTTCCTGATCTCCATTAGATTTTGCCAAAATGTTTTAGTTCGACTTGTTTTACGTACTGTCCTTCAACTGTTCGTGAATGATGAATAAAGTGTGATCTTTTTTAACTTAACTCCTTACTAAACTTTTTTCAAATTAAAGCTTTTTTTTCTTCTTTTTACTAGAGAATCGTAACAGAGGGGTTAAAAGGTCCCATGTGGCTGCAGAGCCTCAGGTTGCAGACCCCCGCTCTAACCCAAAGGATAACACGTATGAATGGAAGGAAGAGAAGGAGAGCTTTTAGAGACTGATTTTAGGATTTCAGTGTGTTCTTTGTTTCCTCTAGGGCTCTACAGCAGAGAGTTGGGCATGTTCATGTTCTGCCAGCGCAGACAGGTGGTCTTGGAATGCTTGTACAGGTGGGATGACTGACTGAAGCGCTTGCCACACTTGAGGCACGCGTAGGGCTTTTCCCCCGTGTGAACGCGGATGTGTTTCTTGCAGTCAGTCAGGGTGAGGAAGGTTTTGCAGCAGATCTTGCAGGCGTACTTTCGAGCCCCCTCCACCACCAGGACGTTGTGCTCCGAAAGGGCCTTCTTGCACTTTGACAGCACGTCTGCTGAAGCTCGCGTCAGCTGAGGCGGGAGGGAGGTGGGCCGGCCGCTGTTCATCTCGTAGCCCCCGCTCTCGTTCAGAAGCAGAGGGCTGGTTAGGCTGGAGGAAGACGACGCCGTGTCTTGGACTCTCCCTTCACCTCCTATGCCGGAGTTCATTTTGGGAGCAATCCGTCTGTAGCTTGGATAATTTAGGGTGGAAGCACTTCCCACTCCTCTTGAGGGTCGCCCCATAGAGTGAAGTCCTAAACTAGAGCGCTGGAAGTCCAGAGCGAAAGGATCCACTCCTCCACGCCCAGCACTCCCACTTCCACTGCTCCCTCTGAGGCCTCCTAAGCTCTCATGAAGAGGCTGCAGGAACAGAGAATCCGGCTGCAGGTTGTCTCCAAAGCCGTTCCTGCTCTCACCACTTAGCGCGCCCGACTGGAGAAGAGATGACGACGCGGAGGAGGACGGCCCGGCGGCGTCTTGTCTTATCAGAAAGTGATGAGCGTCACCGGTGGTTGTGTTGGGAAGGTCGTCCTCCCCAGAAACCAACCCGGAGCCGCCTCTCCCAAAGTCCTTAGAGCTGAGAAAGTTAGAGATATTAAAACTAGAACTGCTGCTCAGTCCGTTGCTACAGCCAAAACCACCAGTGACACCCATCCCTCCTCCCATGCTGCCCTTGAGGAGGAGCTGGGAACTGGACTGGAGCAGAGGCTCGGAGCTGGGCTGGGGGTCGGAGGTGAAGCTGCGATCGCTGCCCTCTGGGCTCAGCTCCACCTTCTCCTCTTCCTCCTGGCAGCCGGGCTCCGCCGGGTCGCTGCCTTCAGCTTGGGAGGTCACATCGCTGTTTTCGTCTACAGGCTCAGGCGAGCTGAGAACCTCTCGCTTGACCACCACCTGGAAAAAAAAATCAGATTAGGGTTGAGATGTTTATTTAAAAACAAATTTATGTAGGAATTTTACATTTTACATTTTAATGCACGCAATAATCTAACTTGAATTAACGCGTTAATATTAATCAATGGGAAATAATTAACATAACTGTATGTCCACATATTTGTTTTCTTGGAGTAATACTGCTGACTCAAGGTTTTTAGAGTTCTGCTTATCTTACTGTTGATGTGCTTTGTACAATCAAATTACATTTCTGGGTTAACACTTGATAAATCAAAAAAATTTGACAGTAAAAATAAAGGAAAATATTCTATTCGGCCTGTTTTTGTTCAAAAAAATTTCAGAAAATGTACCTAGTAAATCATTGTGATTATTAGTGATCAATTAGAACACAAAAGTGTGAGTAATCTGTAACTTTAATTTATTTTTTAGTTGGTAGACAGCCTCTTTAAGAAATAAATGTTCTAAATGTACATTTTTGCCTGTGATTTTATATTGTGATTATTAAGAGATAATAAACTAAGATAATAAGTGTTTCGGAAAAATCTGTATTAAAAAAAAAGTTAATTGCAATTAATCAGAATTAATTTTTTTACCAGTTTGCGATTAGTTAGTTAATTGTTTTTAATCGATTCCCGGCCCTAATATTTTCACTTTATGTGCATCATAATATTTGTATTTGTACCTTCTGCTCCTCATCTTCCCCCTGCTCCTCATTCCCTGACTTGATTTTTCCAGTGCCTCTGCTCTCCTGCTGATCCTGGTCACCCATGTCCTCTTCCTTGTTAACTCCTCCCGGGATTCTCCCGGAGTTTTCCCCCTCACAGCGTCCACTGTCTGACTGGCTCGGCATCTGAGGGTCATCTTGACCCACGGCTCCAAATCCCGTGATGCCAGCGTCTAGCTTGGAATCATCCCCCGTCTTGTGGGAGTCTGGCGAAAGCAGCGCGGCCTCTTCCTGGTCTGCGTTCTCGCCGTCCACCTCCAACAGACCCAGGCTGGCGCCTCCTGAGGTGCGCTGCCTTTGTCTGGGTCTCTCCTCGGAAATTCCCAGCGCTAGAGACGGCTTTCGCTTGTGGAACCGGCGGACCGGGAACGAGGCCCGCTGTTCGGCCGCTCTGCTGCTTACGCCGCCGTCCTCCATCCCTCCCAGAGCGGAGCTCACCAAGCTGAGCCCCAGCTGCTGCAGTAGGAAGGAGCGCTGCATCTTCGACGAGGCGGTGTTTCCTGTGAGGTTAGCATTCCCAGCTAAAGCCAGGTTCCTCCCCAAATCCGCCTGCTGCTGCCTGTGCCTTTGCTGCTCCTGTTGAGAGTGGTGATGGGCCGGCCTCTCAGAGGAGGGCGACACGGGCAGCGTGCGTGTGGTTAGGTAGTGCTTGCAGGCTTTTACGACATTGTTGAGGTGCAAATGGGAAGCGGCGAGGAGGATATCCATGACGTTACTCTCCCCCAGCATCAGCGTCGACGTGTACATCATGTCCACCAGGGCGGAAAAAGCGTCAGCCGTGACCACCTGCAAACATGCAGTTTATTATTGTCAGGAATTTTTAACTTCCAGCAGAGTCCATGCTTGCTTCAGGTCCAAACCTCGCTGTCCAGCTGGATCATATTCATGCTGGCATCTCCCTCCGCAACGGTGAAGAGCGCTCTGAAGTGGGTGCTGCAGGCTGCAAGGACCGAGCGGTGGGCTTTGAAGTGTCGGCTGCCCACCACTATGATGCAGTCGCACAGCTGACCGTGCACCCGCTGGTAGTTCAGCTGCTGGAATAGCTGCTCAAAGTGTCCCGGGAAGTCCATGGCTCTGCTGACAAAACAGTCCAAAGGAATGAAGAGACAAATATAAATGATTCCACCAGGGCTGCCTGACAGATCCGCCACCTTGACGGTTTCCCAGCTCTCCTTGCTGCTCACCTGGATCAGGTGTGTTCAGCCACTCAGAATGTTAGAAAACAGACAGGGAGGTGGATCTTCAGGATCAGGTTTAAGGAGCCCTGGATGAGACGATCCACACATTTTAAAGACTTACAAGCATTTCAATGGGTAAACTATAAAAAAAATAAAAATAAAAATCAGGAAACAAGGAAAATGTTTCAAATATTCCAATCAATGCGGATAGAAGGTTTTAGTCTTGTGACCTCTATATCACAAAAATTGCAGATTTCTTTCAGACATCCTTTTTCTAACCATAAAACTCCAAATCTAACAATTTACAGATATGAGGTTTTGTATTTTGGCCATCACTTTGGCTTTTGCACTTAGTTTTTCTCCCCATAAATCTAAAACACACAAGTTTGACTTCATTTTTACCATTTAACACTATTGAAGAGGATGCTGCAGCTTGATAGATGAAGGGTTTAAATCCAAAGCTACACAGTCAGTGTCCTTGGGCAAAACACTTAACCCCGCGTTGCTTTGGATGGTAATAAACCAGCGAGTCACTTTAGATACATGCGTTTGCAAAGAGACTATATATGACACACAAAAAAGTAAATTAAAGTAAGCTAGCAATGTTTCTAGTAGATTAATTGCTGACATTATTGAAGGATTTGGTGGCCTAATAAAGAACTCAATGTCTTCATGTGGAATAGCGGTGTAGTAACACTTATTACATCAAAAACTAGTAGTTTAAAATACCCTAAACTTGATATTTTTTCATCACAACTTCAAGGTAAATGGAAAACAGACGAAAAGTTAAAATTTTTAAACTGGGCAATTTGGGTTAAACAACTAATAACATAATTCTAGATTTTAAAATAATCTCACATAACATGCATTACCTTTTCGTCTTTTGAAACTTGTGTTCCCAAAAGGTAAAAAATGAAAAATCTTAACAAAATGAAGAGGCTAGTAGTAAGTCTCCTTTGCAGCCGCGCGGCTAGCCGCCTGCTAGCTATAGCAGCCCCAGCGGCGGCATTAGGTCTCCCGGGACGATCGTCTCCACCGACACCCTTTCCCGACAAAATGTCCCCTCAAGTGCAGCAACCTATGGCTAACACTTCCATTGCAGTTTCCATAAATCTCCTGAAACCCGCTTCCTCGTAGTTCTCCAATCCAGTCTGAACGGTGTAGCAGTCGAGAAGGAGGTGCGATGGCCGTTAGCTTGAAGATGACTGATGAGCAGGGTAACACTTCCGAACAATATTATAATGCCGATTATCTATCCTGTCTCTGGAGCTTACCAAGACGCACGTTTTGCTATTTTTAATGATAACTTATACAGACGGCTTTTTCCCACCCAGACTCACAGGGTGGCGCTGTTGCACCTGGATTGAAATGACCCCAATGAGGGGAGAAGGAGGGAGGGAAAGTGCAGCAGTTTGATTGATTCACCACGAGGTGTCGCTGTCGTTTATAATCGTCTGGAATGAAAACAGATACACTTCACGAAGTGTCCATTATTAGGACTAAATAAACAAACAAAAATAAAATTTATTTAGACAAAATTACTTATTGAAAAGGGTTTTAGTGATATAGTAATTAGTCAGTGACTAAATTATCAGCGTTACTGTTCCACCCGTAAGCGGAAATACAGAGGAGTGAGACGTCTCGCTTCTTTCACAGATCACAACAACAATCATGGCTGCCTCGTGCAAGGTGGTGTGCTGCGAGGAGGAAAGAGAGTCTGACAAGGCTATCTTAGGTAAATATTATCATCTCAGTCACTGAAACAATAATCTCTAGTCTTAGCCAGTATGTGAGTTATCCACGTTGTTTTAAGCATTAAAATGTCCTAAACTTCATATGGTCAGGAGTAGCACGTGAAGTTTTACTAGACACTCCTCAACTCTGGATAAATCCACGTTTAACAAATCATTCTCTGTCATTTTTGCAGTTCGATTTTCGAATGGTTTCACCGACAATGCGCAGAGACTGGATTTTGCCACATTCAAGAACACAGATGAAAATAATCCGAGGAAAAAGATAAGACGGATAGTGGTGAGTAGTGCGCATGCGCGCTGGTAGCTTCGCACACACCACACTATACTTATTTATTTCAAGCAATGTAATGCTAAAGAAGACAAAACTAGATAAACTGCTATACATAGATACACCAAACTTAGTATTTTATTGAAAAAAGTAAAAGATTCATATATTTACAACCATGTACAGATTTAAATTATGCAGTTATAATCATTCTTAAACAAAGATAGACATATTTGTGCTTATACTTACAATATACAACACATCGAATTCATTAAATGTTTGTCAAAAATAGTATATTTAATTGCTGGAAAAGGAGTACAAGGAGGCAAACTTTGTGGTGCATTCAGAGTAACACGGTCGTCTCCGTTTAGGTTGCTGAATCAGAACGGTTGTCCTACGTTGGACAGAATTTTGGAGAAGATTTAATGAAATGCAATAATCTGTGCAGGTTTGTCATCATTTCCTTTTTATAGACACTTTAATATAGATTTTTTTTTTAAAATCCTCATCAAATGTGTTACATTTATTTGCAGATATTATGTTGGAGTGTTAAATAAAGAGACCATGCAGATGGAGATGCACAGTGCTCAGCTGTTCAACATGCAGCCTGTCATACCAGGTAAAAGGAAAAAACAAACGGCAATACAATAATAAACTGTATTTTAAAGGGTAAATTAATAATGCATTTCTTTTTCCACCAGGAGAGGGAACTCAGGATGCAATGTCTCAGGACGCCACTGTGTCCTACAGGGAAAAGGTACAAGAAAAACAAGCTTTTCTTTGAATATGAACAAGCACTTAAGTATTTATTTTTATTTTTTTGTCAAGGTTGACTCTTTGATTGAGGCGTTTGGCACCAATAAACAGAAGCGAGCTCTGAGCTCTCGCAGGCTCAACCAGGTGGGCAGTGATGCTCTGCATCATGCAGTGGCTGAAGCTGCCAGCTCTGTGATCGATAACAAGGGTCTGGAAGGTAAGCCTTTTGGAGCAAAGTAAAGAAAATCCCTTCTGGAGTTGCCATCTTTTTCTCCTTGTTTTATAATCCCCTTTTTGTTTTTCTTGTTAGCTCTACAACAGGAAGTAGCAGAAACAGAGTCTCAAGGATCCCTGTCCTTACACCTTCCTCCCTGCAATCCAGATGCAGACAAACAAGAAAACGTCTACCCCTTTGAGGAGCGTATCTTTTTACATTTTTTCCCCTCCGTTTTCATTTTAACGGATGCTGTAATTTCCATACTTGTGTATTTTGAGCAAAAGCAGCACATCCTTAATTTGATTCCAACAGTCCTGAGTTCAGTAGAATTTGCCGCTTTGGAGGCGAGTGGTCAAAAGATGGCGGCACTAAGCCAAGAGGAGCTGCAAAAGTTGAAAAACCAAAGAGGGTACGATAGCAGAAAGCATGTTTGTCAAAAACCTTTTTTTGTTTAATTTACTCTTGAACTGAAACATTTCTCTATTTCTTCTTAAAGGAACCTGTGTGTGGTGAAGCACCTGGAGAACATGCCGTCTGCAGATGATTCTAGAGAGAAAACGGCTCGCTGTGCCTTCTACCTGTCTCTGCTCATCAAACTTTCACATCAGAAGATTGTCACTCGCAAATGTGAGCAGGAGTTTCCAGCATCATAACAACTCTTTCAAACCCTTTGCAAAAAAAATTGATTATTTACCTCACTTTGAATTGCTAATAACATTCTAGTAACATTCATAAAATTTATTAGAGATCAAATATTCTATATTCTTGAAGCTACTAAAAGGACATAAAATAAACCAATTTTACCCAGGCAATGTTTATTATACTCTGCAGCGGTTTAATGTTTGCTTGAAGGATCCAACAAAATGGGACACTACGGACTGGCATCAATAAAAAAACAAACAAACAAAAAAAAAAAAACGGAAAAAATATTCTAAAAATGGCAATTTCTTCCCCTCCTTTTGCCTTTCTTTTTTTTCTGTCCATTTTCTCATTCTTGACTTTCCTTATCGTCTTAATGAGTTCCTTCGATTCTGTTCTTTTTCCTGTTTTGTGTCTTCTTGCACATTATTTTTATTGTTGTTTAATTGCTTAAATTTATTTTTTAGATGTGTTTTTATTCTTTCTTTTATTGCATCAACAGTATGATGATTATGATAATTTTCACCACCGCTCGGATATATATATGATTCATTTTAACACCTTTTTTTTTTCCAAATGTCTTCAAATAAGGAGGATAAAACACTTCCACGTGAGCAGTCTTATCCATTTTAGCGACTCAAGTTATAATTGGCATGGAAATTATTTTAGCTTTTTTTTTCCAAGTGGGGCCCCCAATGTATTTGGGGGGCCCTAGGTGATCACCCACCTTTGCCTAATGGTAAGTCCGCCCCTGAATTTGTTTGATGTCTGAAAAATATGCTTCTACTTTTGTTTGCAGTTTGGACGGAGGAAGGTTGTCCTCGTGTCATTCAGAATAAAATGCTCAGAACGTTCACTGTGGAGACGTACAATAATGCCAGGTGTGTGTGTCAGTAATCCCTTTTTCTGTTAAAAAGAAACAAAAAGCTGACAAATTTCACTTTTTTTGCTCCTTTTTAGGGTCCAGAGCACTGTGTCGACATCAATGCGTACCAAAATAGCAGCTCACAGTCTGGCTTTGTTGCTGCATTTGGGGGACATGACTGTTGACCTGTCGCTGCTTCACCGGGATCTGGAAATCACTGAGCCTAGGTACAAAATATAGCTAAATGCTAAATTAGCCACAAAAATTGGAAAAATGTCTAAATTTGCCAAAAACAGCTAGCACATCGCTAAAATAAAAGCTAAATTCCAAATTATCCTAAAAACAGAGTAGTTGATGAACATTTTAACGTTTGAAAAGTTTCTCTATAGCTGGAAGTATGAACAGAAGTTCACAAGTTTCAAAGTTTTTGAAGGATTTGAGAAATTTCTCATTTATTTCCTATGGGTCATATTTTACTCAATGTTTCTAAACTATAAAGTTTATGGATGCCGAAAGTACAAGCAGATATGTCCTTAACAAGCTGACTGTTTTGATAACAAGAACACTGAAATTGTTGAAAGTACAATTAAGTTTTTACGTGCCAAAAACCTACAGAAAGTAGCAGGAGAATCACTATAGTGTGAATGGTTTGAAGCATTCACACAATAATTACTCAGATATGTAATTTTAGGCTTAATTTTCCTATTTGTCCTCAGTCATCAGAGAAAATGCTAAAAGCACACTTTTTCATTGTAGTGGGTCTTTAAAAAGGCAATATCAATGTTCTGCGTCTTAAAAAATGCTTGTTTCCTTTCAGGATGCTAGAGATCGCAAAGTCAATGGGGTTAACCTTGAGCAAGCCGGCCCGCGGTAAAGGAGATGACACCGAACTACAGGACGAACACAGATACGCATCACTTATCCTGCCTCTAATCAAACACGACAAGTTTGTCGAGAGACGGAAGCGCAAGAAAATGCACTAAAAACCTATGTGTGGAGAAAGAACTGAACTCTGTATTTGTTTACAAAATGCTTTAATAAATCAAATAATTTTGAGTTGTACATGAAATTACTTGACCGATACGGTTGAAGATACAAAAAAAAGCAAAGAAGTTGTAAACGTCTAGATGACAGAACCACCAACTTACATGTAGGCACATTTTTTTTGTTGTAGACAAAACATATTGCACACTGAACATCTTTGTCCTTCTTTGTCTGGTTGTTACCGAGCAAGCCTGTGGTTGTTGTCATTGTGCAACACTAGTGTCTCGAATGACTCGACTGCTTTCCACTGAAACTGAATGTCAAAGAAAGTGAACCACAGACTCCGCAGGAAACAGCAGCTCTGTGCAAGAGGCAGAAGCTTCATTTTGGATTTGCTTTTTTTGCATATACGTTTTAAACTGTGAAACGTTCTTTTCAAAGCTACAATCACCGACTTTAAAAGTCCAAAAGGCACAGCTTTTACTTTGTCCCGTAGCTTTAGCTGGCGTCTCTGCAGCGTCCGACTCCTGCTAGGGTTTCTGAATGTGCACGTCCTAAACAGAGAGTCCCACATGTGCGATTACAAAAAGTTTATGGTGAAAAAGAGAGCATGAGTTATAGTGGAATGGATCCCCAAAGATATGGAATGATACAAAGATAAAATGTACTTAATAATCTTATTTGTCTATATTTTTTTTAAGAAGTGGTATTTAATAAAAGTCACATATAAACAAGAAGGAATGACATCTTTAGAGTTTTTCTGCAAAAATCAGAAAACTTCACTCATTCCATGCAGTGATTAAATTAGATAAGATGCCTCTAAAAAAAGTCACAATTCTAGTGGTTCGTAAAAGCTTGCCAAAGTTCACAGGATAGAGCAAAACATGCTGCCGCTGTGGCAACCGCTTTCCACGGTAGCACCCACTCTGGTGGTCATGGAGAGCCCGAGTCGCGATGGAAACTGGGATGAGGAGATGCCAGACGGGGAGCTGGCTGCGGGGCGAGGAGGAGGGTTTTCCAAAACCCAGGAGGATGGGGCCGATGGACAACTACAAAAGCAACAAGAGAACATCATAAAACTTTGGTTTGGAGATTTTGAAAGTAAAATCTGCCTTTAACTGCTATAACTTTTGCACCAAAGAATAATTAAGATTGCTAAAGAAATCAAAGGCAGACAATCCTGTGTATCAACAGAATTGATTAATAACCACAATGTGGGTAAAACTGCCTCTTGCTACAGACGTATTCATCACCAGTTATGATGAACATGGTTCGTAACAGTGAAAAATAGAACATTTATTGAAAATTGATTTAAATACAAAAGTTTCTGAATTTATTTCATGCTGTGAAAAAAATATGTTTTGTTCATTCATGTAGATCACGTGTCTCGTTTATTATTAGAATAACCTTAAATCCTCAGATACACATCAGTGTCTAGTTGATGTTCAGAAGCAAAGTTCTTGAAGTAAAAAATATAATAAACACATTTTTAAATTGGATTCTACACCAATGTTTTCCCATTTATTTTAAATAATAAAT
>NC_050512.1:20621839-20634747 GCF_002922805.2 Oryzias melastigma
CAAAATGCCATTTTTGACTCATTTTTCTTGCACTTTTAATTGAAGTTAATCTTCTTCTACAGTGGGAGGATCTTATTTGGCACAGGGCATATTTTATTTTGAAAGGAATATGTGCTGCTGTCAAAAGTAAAAGAAGTTAAAATTCTTAAATATAGAACAATATAACACTTTTATAATCCAATTATTGTAAATATTTAGATGACACATTTGATAAATGAATCAACAAGATTGATCTTTAAGTGTAAAAGCAGCTAAACTATTGCATCAAATAGACTTAAACTGTCACTGTTGTAGATTTTTTTGTTATAAAATAAATACATCAAAGTTATAAAGACCCAATAAAGAAAAAAAACATTTTACAAGTTGAAAAACTAAAGCTATGGTGATTTTGTTTATCCCTTTGGCCACATTACCTGTCATTGTGTCTTAATATATTGTTTTGCAGCACACAGCTCTCATTGCCAGAGTCCATATGAATCAGTTTCTTTTTGTAGTCTGGGTGGCCCTCAAACAATATATTGTCATGGATCAGACCCTTTACTGCCCCCAAGAGAGCAATGCCACAGCCTTGCGCTGGCTGAACACGGTTACGCACGACCTGAGATGCAAGAAAAAAAAAGAGCATTTGTACACCGAGGTGCAATAAGGGCAGTAAATATAAAAAACAAAAACAGGCTTAAGGTTTACCTTTATATCAGCACTTGAAGAGACTTGGATCCCGTTGCCATAGTTACCAACAACATCATTCTCCACTATCTGCCCAATGCCGCTGAACCTGACGCCGTGACCCCTGTTTTCATAGATGCCGTTACCGCGGAGCTCCACCCTGCAGTCCTTTTCCACCGTGACGCCCCCTCGATCGTTCTCAAGGATGCAGTTCGTAACGAGCCGCGTCAGCTGACTGCTCTGCAGAACGGCTATTCCGGGGCCGCGGTTGCTGTTCACGAGGTTAGCAAACACATTCATGGCCTCGCTGCTCTTCACGTACAGGCCGACGGCTGCAAACAGACAAAGACGGTTGGGAGACTGACGATGATGATGGGAGTTCGAGACTGTTTAATACCTCCATTGTAACTCAGGCAGTTGCTCTCCACTAAAGCCACGCTGATGGAGCGCCGAGCAGAGTGCCGCCCATCCTCGCTGTCCAGATCGCTCTCCCAAGCAAAGAGTTCCCCCTCTTCGTTGAAGTTCTCATGAGCTTCGCGGCCTTCCACCTCCACTCCTCTTCTTTCTCCATTTCCAGCCTCACCGATTCCTTCCCGTCCGGGCCAGTTCCCCTCCCTGGACTCCATGTTCTCTGAATCTTTCCTGCAGAACACTGCCAGCCCGTACATGCAGTTATGGATGATGTAATTTCCCAAAAGCTGTGGGAGGCTGGATGACATAACCCAAACGCCGCAGCCTTTGTTACCTTAAAAAACAAATAATACATTTTTTAAAAGGAAGTTATATGTAGACATGCTATAGATGCTATAATTTTGCATTTGATAATGTAATGACGTACAGTAAACATGATTTCCTTCAATCAGCCCACGCCCTCGCTCTCCTACAACCACGCCATCCGAGAAGCCATAACAAATATAGTTGTTCCTCAAAATGGGGTCGCCCCCTCTGCGGATGTCCACACCTCCCCACTGGTTCTCCTTGATCACATTTTCTAGAATAAAAATTGAAACGTTTAGTGATGCTATGAACAGATAGACTGTGATGTGGACCAAAGTCGGTGGCTCACCGGTGATCATCCCTCTGCCGTTCTCATTTATGGCGATTCCAGCGGCCTGGCCTTGGAAGATGTGATTCCCACTACGAGAGAACGTGGGGAGACAATATCAGCTTTTACTTTCTTCCTTACTTTAATTTTTAAAGGGTTCTCTTACAAGCCTCAGTAGGAAAGATTTGCTTTTTTTTTTTTTTTTTTTAAGAAAAGTGAAAAAAAAAATAATCAGGTGACAGTCATGCTGCTTTTGAGTTGACATCTGAGATTTGTTGTCTTTTGCCCCAACTGAGAAAAAAAACATTTACAAGCTGAAAGAGCCTCCATGTTGATGAAATCCTGCCTACCTCACCACAGGATTCCCACTGAAGAGAATGTACACCCCCGCTTCCTTGTTGTTATAGATCAGGTTGCTCCGAATCGAACCTCTCCCGTTGCCAAGAACGACAATCCCAGAGCGCAAACCACTGTGAATTTTGTTACACTGTAACAAGAGAAAAAAAGACTTAAAGACCCACTTCAATCATACTTTGAGCTAATTTGAACCAAGTGGTCTTTTAAATATAATTTTGACGTTTTTAGCCAAAATTAAAAAAAAAACAATCTTTTTGTAGGACATAGTTTCTACAGAACAGCAGTAGTTAGCTCTTTTAGCCCTTATTGTGGCACTTTAGCTTTAATGAAAAATGCTAACAATTGAATACATAATAGATTAGTTAATTAAGTTTTGTCATTTCTGCTCAGATTTTTAACACGTCAAACAACAAAGCAAAAAAAGTTGAATTTACTCTCAGAAATTCTGTAGAAATGTTCTTTAAATTTTGTTTATAATTTATAGTTAGTCATATAAAACTCCAAATGTGTCATTTTGGTAAATTACACTAAAGTGGCTAAAGTTTTGAACAAATGCAGTTTAAAGTGATTTAGGTTTTTGTTTTGTGTCTCACATCTTTGAGAATGACAATAAAAAGCTCACATTATTCTAAATGTTTTGAGTTTTTTTTTACAAACAGATTCAAATAAAGTGTTTATATCAGAGTAAAAGGAAAAAAAATGAAGGTGGCACACCAAAATCAGGACAAAAAAAAAACATTTTTTTTCCACAGTTTTTCTTGAAGAAAATCTAACAATTGGCACTAAAATGAGAGTTTTGAAATAACCCCTCCAACATGTTCTATATTAGCTTTAATCAAAATGAAAACATGTTTTCATCCAGATTTGATGTCATTTCCTTGTCTTATGAGGTGAATAACTAAAATACCGGTCCAGCTCCGACCCTGCGGCTGAATTTTAGAACCCTTTTTGGCACACACGTCGAAAAAATTGGCCCCTGATCTAGACATTTATAACTGGATGCAATTTTTAGCTTAAATTTCTTGATATTTGTCCTCCATCATCAGAAAAATGCTACAAGAACATGTTAAAAACGCGATTTTCAGGAGGATTTGTCTTTGATAAAGTTCACGTCCAAATTCACATCCCAAAACTTGTTTTAACACAGCTCAAATATAAAATCCGGTTGCGATTTGTACATGTCTTAACTCCTTTTTTTGCAGCGTCACCAGATTTACCAGAATGATGGGGTTGGCTCCTTTCCGAATATCCAAGCCTGCCTCCCCGTTGGAGTGGATGTTATTTTCTGCAATCAGGCCCTGAGCAGACAGGCGAAGAAACACTCCTGACGCACAGCACTCGCACACCTCGTTTCTCAGCATTACGATCTGAAGGAGGGAAGACAAAAAGCTCAGGTAACAAAAAAAGCTGCTGAATTAATCATGAAGTGAAACACTTGCTCGACATGTGTTAACAGCACGCGATTGCATTTACCGTGGCGTTCTGGATGCAGCGGACAGCATAATTCAGCCCCCGAAAGACATTTTCTTCCAGTCGACCTTGTCCGTAATTCGACAAATGCACGCCGCCCTTCCCGTCCCTGAAGAGGCAGCGTCTGACGATGCAGCCAAGCGTTGATGCTGCCATCATCTGCGCCTCTGGATCCCTCTCTAACTCCTCTTGAAGGGTGAGGGGTTCTGGGGTAACAGGTGGAGGAGCAGGCGACGAGGCGACTGGCAGAGTGCCATCTTCCCGAGGCTTCAACAAATGAGCCAGACCGTGATGATCGTATGGGATTTTATAATCCAGTGTAAACATTTTTTTGGCAGTGTTGATTCCCTTTGCATCCTTTTTCTCATCATCTCCTTCGCTGCAATCGCCATCACTCCAACCATCCTCAATAACAGTTCCATGACACACCGCATCTCCGCCCATTCTTGTTTTCCATTCCTCTGTGCCCACGGGCTCCTTCTTTGCATTGCCTCCTGCAGGGTTAGGCCCGCCGGTGGAGCCGGCCCGGGGGGCTTTAGGAGCGCTAATAAACCCAGATGGGAACGTCCTGGCCAGGGCGGCCAAGTGTTTACAAGCCCAATTTCTCTCCGACACTGGGGGACCTTCCACGGTCACCGAAGCCGTGTCACTTCCTGAGAAGTCACAGCTGTCTAATAAACTGAGAAAGACACCGAATAAGTGGAGAGAGCTGCCTTGAGAGAAGGAGCAGAAACGGGCCTGGCAGGTTCCAGGGCCACGGATTTGCAGCTGAGCTCCCTCAAAGTTGCAATTATCCATCTGGACGTGACCCCATGATGTCTGAGGGAAAATAGAAAAGAGTATAGATCAGGGGAGTGCAACTGGAGGCTCCAGAGACACTTTTACCCCTCCACTGTGGCTGTATAGTTAAAGATAAAGTTTTTCATTTAAAAAATAAAAGAGTAAACTAACTTAAACTTTATTCAACACATTTTAACAAGCAGTTGAAAGACAGTACACATCACAAGTCAAACTACAACATTTTGGCAGATTTTTTAGCTTTGTGTGCCACTAAAAATCATTTTCAGGTCAGTAAGCACAACCTGAATTAGAAGAGAACCACATCATAAAACTGATTTTCTATTTTTGTACAAATTCAAGGATTTCAAAGACCCACTCCAATGAAAATAGTTTTTTTTCTTCTTCTGACACCGCATCTAGTGGTCTAGCTACGGCAGATGACTCCCATTGGCTACGGATTGCTGCGATCCTGCTTCAGCCTCATGGTTTGCTGCCGACATCACACAACTTTAAACTCACGTAGAGATAACCCACCATTTTTATAAGAAGTACTAGTAAACAAACCCTCATTCCACCATGATTTTGAATTATATTCACAACTCTTCTTTATCTGCATGTCTTGTTTTCACACAAAGGGTGAGCGCAGAACTTGTATCAATGTGTAACAAGTAGGGAGACCAGGGTTGGTTGTCACAATGATGTAATATTTACAACTTGGTAAAACTGCGAATACTGGAGAAAATAGGTTTAATTTTGAAAAACAGTACAGGATACACTACACTCGCTGGTATGATTTCTGGTTTAGGTCGTTAATAGCCCCAACTTCACAAAAAAGTACTCTGGCAAAAGATTTGAAGCCAATGGAATGAATACAGAGCACAGCAGAGACCGGACTAGATGCAGAATGATCCCAGGGTAAGGGTCACTTAATCAGTTCCGATTTAATTTTGGTCTTTTAGATTTGCAAAATTCTGGTAAAAATAAACTTTTTTTTTTTTTTGCTAATTCTACCCCTGCATTGAGATGATCTTATGTGACAATGGTGTAATTTATTTGGTAAGAAAGTCTGTCAAAAGTTCTAAACTATTTCATAATTTGAAAAAGAGCTATATAGTTCATTGATATTTATCATAATAGTAACAATAACATAAAAACATTTTACTAAGGGGGGAAAGTAAAACTTTGTGGCACTTATTGGGTTATCAGTGAGAAATCGACCTGTATGGCTCTTTAAGTGTAAGAGTTCCCTAGTATAGATGATTGTTGCTGTATTGATTTAGAAGGGGAAAAAAATACCTCCTTTGTGCTTTTTTTCTGGTGTACCGCATGAAGCTGCAACAAGCTGGTCCCTCACCTTGTAGACAACAGTGGAGAACCATGGTGGCATGAACACCAGGTTGCACAGTCTGGCAGTAGGGCACTGCTGCTCAATGCACACCAGCAGGGCCACCTCACCCAGTCGCCCCAGACCAACCAGCTCCACGGGCACCTTCAGAGCCACCTCAGCCTGCTCCTCGTAGACCCCTGGATGGAGAACAACCCGGTCATAGGGTCCCGTCACCCCCAGAGCCCCACGCAGGGTCTCAAATTCACAGCCGGGGCCGACGTGCCAGACCTTACGGTCTTTTCGTCGACGGAAAAAATGGAGGCAGGCAGAGGACTGGAGCTCGGGGACGTTCCGAGTCCAGGTTCGGCTGGCCAGGGCGTGCTGCTTCAGGGCTTCTCTCCACGAGGCGGGCTCCAGGTGAGGCTGGCTGGGCCAGTTGGGATGTCGGCACTCGGAGCAGCCGAGGCAGAGCTGCCTCCAGCGGGTGCTGTCCAGGGAGAGGATGAGCTCCCGCCAAGCCCTGCACACCTGGCAGCAGCGGCCCAGGTCGGGGAGGGGGAGATAGGCCAAGATAACCCGCCACAGCTCCACGGGGAGGCTCCCCACCTCCATGGCAGCAGAGCCGCCGGCTGGGGAAGCACCGTGACGGCACCTGGATGGAAACAAGCAGCAACAACAAGTCGTCACACCACCATTCATTTAACAACAGCGGGTCCACGTTATTCGGAGCTTTGGCGTTTTCCGTTAACTTTGCGGCGCTTGTTACCTGTAAGCTAGCAGAGAAGCGCTAGTTATTTCTAACATTTATTGTAAAATAGGAAGCACTACCTTTCAGTCGCTGCTCCGACGAATTAGCGCATGTCGGCTGGATGTTTACAGCGGTTTCCCCTCAGCGTTACATGTCTGCGGCGACTTCTTTCCTGCTGCGACCGACTGGAGCCCCGTCCAAACGAACCAGTTTACGGCAAACACAGATGTCCATCTTCCGCTTCCCAAAAAAGTGGGCGTGTACTAAAGCCTCCCCCTGTCTTTCTTGGAAGTCGACAACACTTCAAGGCAAAACATCAGTGATGACTCACTGTAAAATGATAGGCTTTTCAAATTTGTACCAAATATTTTTTATTATTATTTTGGATCCTTGTTAGCACAATTTTAACTGTTCAGACTATAAAAACAGCATCAGTCAAGGACCCAAGAATTGGATGATGGGAAGTGTAGGAAGCTCACTCTACCAAAAATCTTGTCCACAACTCAGAGGCAAATTTCTGATGAACTACTACTGCTCAGCAGAAACCATGTCCTAGAAAACGACATATTTAATATATATATATATATATATATATATATATATATATATATATATATATATATATATATATATATATATATATATATATATATATTATTTTGCTTAAAAAGGGCATTACCATTGCTAAAGTATGACAGGGAAAGCTTTTACATTAGATCAAAAGATTATTGAAGTGGGATTTTAGAGAACAGTCAAAAATAAAACTGTTTTCCTCCACCTTATAGCAATAAGTTGGCAATTAGTACTGTATAGTATTTATTTATTAATTTAAAATTGTGAAGTTACTTTAGTTATGCATTGTCTTTTAGATCGCATTTTAGTTAACATATTTAATTTTTTTCTGTTTTTGCTCTTTGTTTTTATATTTATTCATCTGCACAGTATTTTTAAAGTATTTAAAGGCCATAAAATACATATGGATTTGATTAGTGATACATATAGTAAAGAGTATGATTAATTTAGTAAAGGTATTTTTTAAAAGTTGTGCCTTTCCAACTTCAGTTAAGTTTACATATTTGTGAATATACTTTTAGTGATAAGAAAACACAAATCTAGCAATTCCAATATGGATAACAGTTGCAGATTAAAATCTAATAGAATGCAAAGAATCCTTTAGCGCATGGAAACATAAATCTAACTGTTGGTGCACTACGAGCAGGTGTCAAAGCCAAATTGCTTGAGGAAACACTACCAGAGGTCATGACATGATCACCAAAGTGAATATTTTTCTGGAGGCATTTTGTAAAAATAGTTCTGCACTGGTGACATTTTATAAAAATCCTTCTGAAAATGCCAAAAATGGCTAATAAACTTAATCCACTTCACACTACCATTTTATCCTTCCACTTAAAACATGTTTTGCTTTTAGCATAAAAGCTGCTGTAGACGAGGTGAGTTTCAGATTTCTATAACCCTGTGAAGCAAGGTAACATTTGACTTCAAAGATACAAGGAAAATTAGTTTAAATTAGTTTAGTTGCAAAGAAAAAAACATGTTGCCATTTATTAATGCAGCAATGGAGCCACGCAGACGGATAATTCTGTTTACATATTTGACCAAAAGATGGCGATGTCTCTCTGCATCCAGTTTCACTGCTTCTGCATAAAAAATAGAATTGAAATGTCATTCTCAACAATGCTTTTCCTGCTTTTCAGTTGATTCCGCTGTCCTGATAAAAAGGTCAATTACATAATATTCTTTACCTGTGCATGAAGAGTCATGTAAAAGTGGGAAAGTGAGGTATTCTGTCAGACACGCTAAGCTTCCTAAAAGTCAAACCATAGCTTCCACCCACCTTTCCATTTCATATCCCTGCAGGTTTAGACCTGCAAAAGGACCAGACTGAAAGAACAATGTCTTTTTTTTTTTAATTCAAGGATTTAAACGGTTCACACGGAAAAAGTTAGTTAATAAAAGGGTTGATTATTTGATGGATCACTTTTGAGAACAAATTGGAGAAAAAATGTCTTGTAGCTTTACATGTACTTAGTGAAAATAAAAGCAAGTTTAATAAAAATGAAAAGAAGAATAAATTAGGTATTGGTCTGTGTATTTGCAAAAAAAAACTTAAAAAAGAAAAGTCTGTCTGTTATATGCACAAAAAATTAAAAGAGTAACAGTTTATTTAAAAAAACAAAACATCCACAGTTTATTCACAAAGCAAGACAGCACAAAGATATAATCTAAACAGATGTAAAGGTATAACCATGACTTAATAAAACATACTTAAAAAAAGAGTCAGGACATAGAATTTAAATGAAATTAGAGATGGAGCAACAGTTATTGACACAGATATTAAAAATATTTACACATTTTTTCTTTATGATGAAAACAAAAGCATATTCCTGCCAACTTGATCTCGCATCTTCTTGTAAAAAACAATCGTGACTTCACATCTCACTTCTCTTCAGCCTTATTCTTGGAAACCAAAGCTCCCACGTGTGTGTTTCTAAAAAAAGGAACAGCATTCTGCATTTTTTCCATGTTGAAAGTAACAGAGGAAGTTTGGTCTTCAAGGTGTCCACCTAGAGAAAAGGATTTTTCTTTTCAAAATAAAAGAAATCTTTTAGTAGCCAAAATGTTTTTTTTTCATAAATTAAATTTTTGCAATAATAACATTAATTTTTTAATTCATTCTGGATAATGTATAAAACATGTAAAGTTGTTTTTATGTACTCATCTATTGGATTTAAGCCTTACTACTGAAACACTCTTAAATAAGAAAAAAAAAATCAAATTATATGAATGTAGTAAAATTTCCAAGTGTTGTTACGTCTTTAAAAAAATAAACTGCTTGTTCTAATTATAAAGAATCCAGTGTAGTTCCTTAGAAATGTAGCTTATAACTGTATCTATTTGCACTGAGTTATAACATATCATTACCCAGGACGTTTCTTCATTGCATTCAGCACTTTTTTCACCCATGAGGCTTCAGGGTCCAGACAAATCTTTTTCTCACTCTTCACTAAAGTTGCACTGCAGGATCAAGTCATTAGAAACAGTCAGAGACTTTGTGAGCTCATGTTATTATCCAGGTAAATAACTGAGCTCTGTATCCTTAAATCTTTCAAAAGTGATAAATAATTAGACTTACATGATCTCAACTTCCGTGCAGTAGGAGCTTGCAAGGTTCACTTCCACCGCCCCTATGAGGCGCCCTATTAGTGCTCTCTCCTTCGTGATGCACAGGCATCGCAGATTCATTCCTTGAACCGTAAGACTGCACCCTGCAGCATTTAGAAGAATTTCAACACCCATTTAACACTTGCATGCATGCAAAGAAATTTTGTTGAATTTGTCAGGACACACCCACCTTTGTGTAGTTTTAGGATAACCAAAAGTGTCACAATAACGTTGAAAAACATTTTCACGCCTCAGAAAGAACTCAATGGTTGGAGTTCCCAAAAATGTGTTTATTACTGCAAAGCCTTCCAAACTTCAACAGTGGTGTCAGACTGGGGACAAATCTGCACTGCAAACACAATTATAAATCCCTCCTTTATTCTTTCAAGAGAAGGGAGGGTTTAATATTACGATTTTGCTGACTTTTTGGCAAGAAATGTTGTTGATTTTAATTTTGAAGAATTACATTTCTTAGAAAAAGGATTGTGTGATAAATAATTCAAAGATTATTGCTCCTTTTTTCACACAAAATTCTTTTCATGTTGCAACTGCTGTAACTTGACAGAGATAAATTAGTCTCAAGATTTGGTTTCCAACAAGGAAACAAAATCTACTAAAACTCTATCTTTCACCACAAAGTTACTTTGTAATATGTATTTTTAATGTCAAAAATTCAATTTTTGACACCAAAAAGGTATTTAGTTTTAGTAGAAATTTAACAAAATTGGAGATAAATTATAGCTGTCACTTACATGTGGGATCATATAAATGTTATTCCCCACAATTATTTTATGATAACATGGTATTTCTAACAACAAAGCTTGTTTAGACATGAACAAGATGCCACTGTGGAATTTAACCTTCAAGGCCTCCGATCTCCAGATAACCTCATTTGAAGTGTTTTTTTTCTTCTCAAGTGTATGTATGTGTGTAGGAGCCGGGTGGTCAAGCAATCCATTTGAGCCCTTTTTCTTTTCTTCTCTTCTTATCTCCTGCTATCAATAAGTCCCAGAACTCCTTGACTTTTCCAGGAATTTTCAGCGACTGGCTGCATTTGATATGCCTCCAAGCCATCTCTCACGTTCCAGTCATGTAAATCTTTTAGATGAACCGCAGCTCCACGTCTACCCTTCCAGGTATTGTAAACATTGAAAAAAAAATATATAAAATATATGCAAAAAAAGGAAAGTAACTCCACTTGATGACTCATTTCTGGTTTTCCCAGCTCCTGCGTTCTCCCTGGCTTATTGCCTCAGACCTATGTGCTTAGTATCTATAGGGTTTTGTCTAGAGCGGGAAATTCTTTTCTTAACCATGCATGGCAAGGGATTTGAGTAGGCACATAATAGAACTTATTATACACAACACCATCTGTTTTATCTAGCGATAAAGTACACTCATGCATGATCTATGCCATGAAAAAAAATACTGTGCAACTGTACCTTGTTGTGCAATAGTTTAAGTCACATTGATTGCAAATCCAGCGACAGATTCAAAGAAGCTCATATTTAAGATATGTTAATTAAGGAAATTAAGCATTTTTGTACACACCCTTCTATCACAATATTAGTAAAACTATATATTACTCAACCCTTGGATGGTCAGTTTTCCAGACCTCTAGAAAATATCCTGGAGCCTAAATCTCTGATCCATGATGGAAATGGATACAAATATATATATTTTTTAAAAAGCTAACGTCACTGCGGTAAACTCATTCATTCTAGGGTTCTGACTTGGCTGGCGTTTGTGAAATCATTAGGACAACACCAGAGAAGACGCCAACAACTTTTCATGGGAATTTGCCTTGGAGCTGTTACACTGCAGATGCACTCATAAAGATAAAAGTTGTGTTGAGCAACATACCCCCTAAAAAAAAGAAAAATGTCTTGTTGTGACAAATTCATTCATCAGTGTTGTGTCATTCTATTCAAATTAGCTGGTTTATCTCTTTTTTTTAATCCATAAATTGTAACAAAATTCACTTTATTAACATTATATTGCAGTTTTAGCTAAAGTTCAATAGGTAAAAAAAAGGAAAAAAACATAAACAAATACATTTTTATATTTTAAATTTAAAGTTTTGAACATATGAAAGTGAAAAACAGAAATGATTTAACCACACAACACATGCTAACAACTGTGGAAAGTTTTGGATTTTAGATTGTGCTTCCGTTAAGACCAATTCATGTGTTTAAACAAGTGAAAATGCATGTGACCAGCACAAAACTGATAACAGAAAATGATAATATTTCCTTCCCTAAAAGGTTTTAAGAATTGAGAAGGATTTCCAGAGAAGTAAAAGGTCCTCCATGATAAAAAAAAAAAACAGAAATAAATATAGTCAATTGCTCTTTTACACTTCCTTGACAGTTAAGATTCTTTTATTTTAGAATATACCAAATAAAAACATGTTTACTTATTAATGACACATTAGGATTTGTTTTACATGTATACAATGAAATATGTGCAATTTCAAAATGTAGGGACCCATAATAAAGGAAGGAAGCATTGAGAGAAGTGCACAGTCATTATGGAAGTGAGTTTATTTTAAATTTATGACAAAGCCATAAATGTTTTATCATTTCGAAACAACTATTTAACCCCAAACTTTCTCTCCTAAATGTGATTTTTGTTAACAGATACTAAAGTATGAAATAGGCTAAAATAATAATAATAAAAAACAATCTTAGGAAGCAACAATTAAATATTACTTTATGTTAGAATATAAGCAAAAATACCAATAATACATTAACAAATTATTGTTTTTACATTTTATCAATTCTATAGCTGTAACTTAAAAAATACAGATAATCGAAATACAAGAAATATAGTAGGAAAAACACATTAATTAAGGAAGTAAGTTAATTTTATATTTATGATAGAGTCAATATGGTTATAATATTTTTAAAACAACAATTGAATGCTTAACTTTCTCTTGGAAGTGTATTTTTGCTTAGAATTTGTACATTTGAAACATTGTGAGATAAAATATACATACAAATTATGCAGAAAAGATGCAGTTTTGTGTCATATTTATACTTATTGAGATTGCTTTAAAATAGCTTTGAAATACGCAAAGTTTAAAAAAATGAGTTTTACAAAGCATCTTTTTTTTCGTTTCGAAATATTTTAAGTTTTCACAATAAAAAATTATGTATATAATAATAATTTAGTACAACAATTTAATGCCAAATCAAGATTATTGAAATTTGTAACATCAGAGATAAAAAAGTATAAAAATTAAACAGAAAACACATGGTTTTGTGCCATGTTATTACTCATTTATACCGCTTTAAAGTAGCTTTGACATACAAGAAAAAAAAATGTATATA
>NC_050512.1:20634871-20638048 GCF_002922805.2 Oryzias melastigma
ATATATATAAATATGTTTACACAATATATAAGTGATAATAATAATATTATATATAATTAAATTTTTTATATATAGACATATATGAAACATCGATATATTTAAAAAAAAATTGAAAGGAACGGTTGAAGTTGTTCAACAGTACAATACAATACCAGGATTGCAACACTGGAATCATGGGTTAATGTGCAGCTTAAAAAAACAAAAGAACAAAAATGTGGAATCACCTCACATGCAGGATGTTGATTAATTTTACCGCTCATGTATTGCATCTAATTGACCTTTTATTAAACCTGTTTGGGGGTTATTGACTAATCTGTTTGTCTGTTGGCAGAATTCCTAACATGTAACTGGACACGCACACTATCCTGTAACACTTTGTCTCAGCATGTTTTCCCTCGCAGATTTAAGTCATTATTATTCTTTTTTTTTCCTTTTGGACACTTGTATGACTGTCAGGTTTAGTCATGTGAGTACTTTTGTTAATCCAAAGTTATTCTAATGGGCTGGCATGAACCACACAGAAAATTTCCCACTGAACAGTAACTCCGATATTGCACAACCGCTTCTGGAGATAAGGAAGTGACTCACTACACTGAGGTATAAAAGAGGAGGACTCTGCAGCTCTGGATTCAAACAGCAAGCAGAGAAAGCAGCAGAACCTTGAAGAGCAAAGAAAAGTGAATAACTCTGAAAGTTTAACTCTCTTTTTTTGCCTTGGATAGGACTTAATTTGCTTAACTTTTTAGCTTCTTTAGAGCATACTTTGAAAGGCAAAATGATGAGCAACAAAGTTGTCGTTTTATGCGCTGTCTTCTTGGGCTTTATTGCCATTGCTGAAGGTACGTTTCTGAGACAGCATTAAATATTTTTTTTTTTACTTTTTTGTGCATATTTATAACCTAAAAAACCTTCTGTTTCCGTGCAGCAATGAGCCTGAGAAGTTTGGGAGTGGAGCTGCACTGCCGCTGCATCTTGACAGAGAGCAAACCCATCGGGCGCCACATTCAGAAGGTTGAGATCATTGCTCCCAACTCCCACTGTGAAGACACAGAGATCATGTAAGACTTATAACTTTCGTCTCAGCTCTGTTGTAATGATGACAAGTTTTTATTATTTTGCGAGGCTCAGTAAAATTCTTTGGCAGGAGGTTCTTATGCTTCTGATGCTTTTTTGCTGCAGTGCCACACTGAAGAAGACAGGCCAGGAGGTTTGCCTGAACCCAGAGGCCCCCTGGGTAAAGAAAGTCATTCAGAAGATCATGTCAAGGTAAGAGTTTACTTAGTTAAACTATATAGAAAGGAAAAAAAAGTAACAAACCTTGCATTGTTGCTTTGAAGCTTACAATTTCTTTCCTGTTTCTTTGTTTTTCAGGAGAAATACACAATAATGCATCTGCCATGGTTAAACCTGCGTATAATGAACTCACCGTCTTGTTTTGAAAATGGCAACAGACTGTGGACACAATTTGTTTGTATCAAACATGCATTTCTATACTTTTCTTGTCTGTATATTTTAATGAGTTTGTACAGTTTTGTTTTTTTATAAGACTTAACATCTTTGTCTCTTGAGCTCTAAGATATTTATTTATATACTGCATCTATTTATGAATTTAATATTTGATTTATCAAATGAAATGTCAATAAATTGAAATCTAAAGAGGAAACACTTTGAGAAGTTTTGATGTTTTTTTTGTCCTGTCACATTGTTATTTATATTATGACAACTATGCAAGAGTTTAAAAGGAAATAACTCAGTAGGGGTGGGGTTATAAACAGTAAGCTTGCTTTCAACCAATAAATCAAACTTGACTTCACTTCTTTGTATTTGTTTTTTAGATCGATAAATGTAGTCATTTCTTAAGTGACTTTGATATATCTTTGTGATTACTTATATTTTTGTCTAAAAATATTGCTTAAACCAAAAAAATAAAATCTAAATTGTATTTTTTATTAGAAAACAAGCATAACAAGCAAGTCTTAATACAATAAAATAAACAGAAATTCTGTTCTGTACTATATTTTCTTAAAAAATTTGAGTTACTTGAAAAGTTACAGATCTCTACATATTGTTTTGTAGATTTGGATAAAGTGAAAAACTTTAAAAACAATCAATTAGATTGTCTTGATGACAAAAAAAATTACGAAAAATACTTTTAGATGTTTTCAGAGAGAAAGAAGTCAGGAGATGAGACTCAGAATTTTCCTGGAAGAAAAAATACCGCCCACTAGATCAGAATTAGAACCACCAGGGGCAATACTAAATCAGGGCAATAGCATGAATGACCTGAGATAAACTGGAGTCTGTGTTGAGTTAAGGGTAGAGGTGCAGATGCATGCTCCTACTTACCCATCGAAGCTCTTCATGATAGAGAAATAAATGCAACAGATGGTGACTATTCAAACAGCCAATCAGGAATGTGCAGGTCACCCATGAGATACATCGGAAAAAATAAACTGTGGATGGAACATGCGATAAAAAATGGCAACAGATGAATAAAAATAAAAAAAAACTTTCCAAAATTTGATGACACTGTTCTGCAACCTGGCAGGGTGAGAATAGGCCGTTAGCACTTAGAGTTCATGTAAGTGTGTCATAAATCTGACTCCATATATGCAGTGAGGCACATAAGTTGAGTATTTGAACATCATGTAATTTCGCAAGTTTTCCTACTTAGAATTCATGGAGAGGTTTGAAATGTTCATTTTAGGTGCATTTCCACTGTGAAAAACAAAATAAAAAATTAATTGTACATCATAATGTGAGATGTATTAAAATATACCTGTATACTACTGCTACAAATAAGTATATTAACATCTATTAGATATAATTCTTACTCTCAAAGACCTGTTAGTCCACCTTAAAACAGTGCACCTTCACTCCACTTATTATCCTAAATTAGAAACACCTGCTTGAGGTCGTTAGCTGCATGAAGACACCTGTCCACCCCATACAAATTTAAAATCAAATTAATTTTATTTATGCAGCACCTTTCATGTTAAAATAAACAGCTCAACGTGCATAATAGCATAAAACACAATACTACACACATGCAATAAAACAGTTAGATGAACCCCTCAAAATTACCAACACATAAACAAACTAGATTTGCAATTCCTTGAAGAAATTGCGTCTGATTGCTGAAAGCAATAGCGCTTTGAAGCATTTTACAGCCGCAAG
>NC_050512.1:20638093-20638366 GCF_002922805.2 Oryzias melastigma
CACAAAGCCAGACAGCTCTGAGGTCAAGCAGGACCATGACTCCAGGATCCCAAACACCCCAACAAAGAGTGTGAAGACACTCAATACAAGTGTAAAATATTAAAGTAATAAATAAAATACATGAAATAAAAATGCTAAAATATAAAAGAAATTATAAATAGAATAAGTTAATACATAAAAAGTGAAGCATGAATGGCAAGCATAAAACAAATAGATATGTAATCAAATATAATAATAATAATTATCAAGGCTCCAACTATTAACATGGCCAGG
>NC_050512.1:20638454-20651827 GCF_002922805.2 Oryzias melastigma
ATTACAACAACATACTCTGATTGCTTTCAGCAATCAGACAATTAAACAGAAAAAAGAAAAGCTAACGCGCTTTCCACCCTGTCCTCTGGTTTCCTGGGGTGTCAGAATCCAAGCAACACAAGTACATCCCGCTCACCCCCAGCACCCCCCCGCCCAAAGGTCCACAATGAGCAGGCCCAGTGAGCCCAACTGGGCACACAAAGCCAGACAGCTCTGAGGTCAAGCAGGACCATGACTCCAGGATCCCAAACACCCCAACAGAGAGTGTGAAGACACTCAATACAAGTGTAAAATATTAAAGTAATAAATAAAATACATTAAATAAAAATGCTAAAATATAAAAGAAATTATAAATAGAATAAGTTAATACATAAAAAGTGCAGCATGAATGGCAAGCATAAAACAAATAGATATGTAATTAAATATAATAATTATCAAGACTCCAACTATTAACATGGCCAGGACCAAAGAGCTGTCCAAATACACCTGAGACAAAGTTGTAGACCTGAACAAGGCTGGAAAGGGCTACGGGGCAATTGTTGAAAACAGATCCACTGTTGGAGCAGTTATTAGAAAATGGAAGAAGCTAAACATGACTGTCAGTCTCCCTTTTGACTGGGGGTCAATGCAAGATCTCACCTTGTAGGGTCTCGGTAATCCTAAGAAAGGTGAGGACTCAGCTCAGAACTACACTTTTCAATGACCTGAAAAGAACTAGGACCATCGTTTTCAAGGTTACTGTTGGCAATATACTAAGACATCATGGTTTGAAATCATGCATGGCACGGAAGGTTCCCCCGCTTAAACCAGCGCATGTCCAGGCTCGTTTTAAGTCCACCAAAGACCATTTGGATGATCTAGAGGAGTCATGAGGGACTGTCGTGTGGCCAAAATAGAACTTTTTGGTCTTGATTCCACTCGCCATGTTTGGAGGAAGAAAACCTAATAGAAAATCCATAAAGGGAGCACAAACTCTGTATTTCTCAGCAACAGCCCAGAAACCTAACTGATCTAGAGAAGATCTGTGTGGAGGAGTGGGCCAAAATCCCTCCTGCTGTGTGTGCAAACCTGATGAAAACCTGACCTGTGTAACCGCAAACATAGGCTACGGTACCAAATATTAACATTGATTTTCTCAGGTGTTCAGGCATGTCCAAAGTCTGGGCCAAGTCCACTGGGCTGCTAGCTTCTGCCGTAGAGTCCTCAGAACTTTCTAAGAACTGTATATGATTTTGTTTTTTCTGTGGTTTTTCTGTTATACCATAAGCCGTTGTAAACCTCACAACTACGGTGCCTCTATCCAAATTTCCAATATTTCTATAATCAATTTATTTCATTTTTAAAGGATTTTATAGTTGGATAGGCCCATTCGATTAACAACTTGCCTTAGACAAATAAAACTGGTTGGATTGTAGGAATATAAACTGATTCATTGATTACACACCAAGAAAGTACAGACCATCAAGCTTATTAAGAAAAATAATTCCAAACGAATGAAAACTCTCAGGAGTGAAGGTTGTCTCTCCTTTTGGTCATCGGCGGGAGCCATCACCCACCTGACTGACTGCACTCAATCTCCCATCAACCCCAACACACAGTAGCTCCTTTACATGGCCACAAGTAATCTGAATAAACGCCCGATCAGAGCAGCAAAAATGTGTCATGTAAACACGCCGTTCGGAATACTCTGGGCCGCTCAAACTCATTCGGATCCAAATTTCTTTCCATTCAAGACAGGTGGGTTTGTTGATTGTTGATCTGATCGTTGTATAAGTGAACACACATTCCGATCATTTGTCATTACTGCGCTGGATTTTACGTCATCCATAGAGGGTGTGGCAGTCTTTGGAGCACCAACAGAACTTATTCGCTGCTCTCCGAGAGCAAAATGTTTCTTTGAGCAGTGCTGCAGGATTCATAGCTATCATGTTTGTGAACAGGGTGGGGGTCTTTATTAAGGCTGGTTTAGACTTCCAAGCAATTCGTAATCGCTTGGAAGTATAAACCAGCCTTTACAGTGTAAGCTTCGGACCGTGGTCCGTCCGGCTGCTCTGAATTCAGGAGACACCGTGTCTCCTGGGGGACCTGTCTCCCTGAGCGGCTTCAGGACAGTATGAGCCGGCGGAGGCGGCTTTTGAATGCGGAAATGCCGCTCTGCGCACCGAACAGTCTTGAGAAAGCGCGTAAAAAATCATGTGAATTCATATTTCCAATCACATCCAGACAAAATAAAGGTTGATGTTATTCCCACATATTTACGTGCAGCCAAGATGCACATTGCTGCACGGATTTAGAAAATTATTAGCAAGCAGTCACTTAAAAATATTATTAATAATAATGAAAACACGTTAAAGGTATCATCTCGCTCCATACAGCATCTTTGTTTGTTTATAAAGGAACTCACTATTTCTTCTTCTACGACTAATTCCAGCATTTTAGACAGTTATGTGCATGTCAGAATGATATATTCCAATCAAATGTGTGGCGCATGGAAACATTTGTTACAATCGTATAACGTTGTTCAGGGCCCATGTGCACAGTTCTATTTTAATCCGATCTTTGATCCGATTGGGGACATTTTGCACATGTAAAATATGTAGCTATTATATTATATTATATTATATTATATTATATTATATTATATTATATTATATTATATTATATTATATTATATATGTAACATGTAGCGAGTGTTTGGATGGCTCCACACTTGATTCTCATCAGTTCATCAACCACAGGACATTTAAGCACTGCTCAGACACAGTCAGTGCAAAGTATTGCCTGTGTCTTTCTGCCAGCATACTGAGCGTTATCTGGACATTTATACTTTAATTTAGCTCTGTGGCTGGCTGCTGTCTGCCTGTCTCTTTTGAATAACCTGCTGCAACTGGAACCAGCTGTCAGTCTGTGACGCATACATGCAAATAAAAGCGTATATAATAAAATAAAAAAAACTACTTGTGCAAAAAAAAAACCCTCAAAAAATCAAAACAGTTTTTTTTCTCTAAAAAGAACATTTCGAATGTTTTAGATGTGTTAAGATGAAAAATAAATCATTTTAAAATATATGGTTTTTAATATGTTTATTACTTGATTTATTTCATTATAGCAACATACCTATTAATATATCTTTTCTGCTTGTAAAAAGAGTAGCTCCTTCTATTTCTGAGGGCATTTCTTGTTATTGGCCTGTGTGGAGATGCAGGAAAAGGGGCGGGTCTGGAGGCTCAGTCAGGGGTAGGTGCAATAGTGCGGCGGCTGATGCGTACAGAGAGATAACACAACAACGCTGGACAGACACAGCTAGGAAATGTACACAAAATGCTTCGTCCTTTGACCAGCCGCTGGATGTGAACGAAAGAATATTTTTTTTCCAAAGCTATATATTTAAAAGCACGAGAAGCTTTCGCTTTTAGAGTGAAACAGCCGAGCGCAGGCAGAGCCTTTTGGCGCAGAAATCATTCCAGCAGAGCCCTCTCTCTGGCTGATGCGCGTTAGCGGTGCATGAATTGTGCCGTCTGGTTCGCAGGTTTAGGACAAATCCGGGTGGCGTTAACCGACTGAGCGAGGGGGATCCAGCCCGTGAGTGCACCTCATCCACTTCTACCTACACCTCTTGGCACCTGACCCAGGATGGCGTTAACCATCTGCACGCGATTCACCGACGAATATCAGCTGTTCGAGGAGCTGGGGAAGTAAGGACGCATGTTTTTAATCATCCCTCTTGTCAAATGTCAGCTGGTTATGTAATAGGCCGCTTTAGTTTTAGGAAGCTGATCTCGACTGCCTGTTCTCGTGAGCGCGCGCGCGCAGAAATCTATGATGCGGGGGTGAAAAAAAAGAAAAAAACCTCTTCCATCCCGTTAATCTGTGCAATGGCATTCTGTTTGCTTTAATCCCACATGTGAAGCCCTGCTTTGTGTTCATGAGAGAATGCCGTCATTTTCCCCTCCATCATGCACAGCTGCTGATGCTGCATTTTGGCATTCCAAGTGCCACAGTAGGGCAAAGAAGAGAAGCCTCTGCGTAACGACGCGAATGCATCGGTCTGTGCGCAACGGTGAGATTTGGCAACCCCTCCCTCACCTCCCCTTCCCTCCAAACCCCGTTCCAGCGTGACAGAAATGCACTATAATGCGACAGCACACCGTGTAATTGAAGATGACACACTCCCCCAGCCGAGCACCGAGCTGCGGTCAATTATCAGGGAATTCCTTCCTCACCCCTTCTGAGAGGAGTGCGCGCGCCCATACATGCGCCATATCCAACCCCCCCTCCTTTATGTGGTCAGTCTTTAATCCCACATGTTCTGCGGATTATTCCAGGCTTCCAAGAATCACATTTAAGTTATATTGTCTCTTTGGAAAAACAACCTAAAAGTGCTGAAGGAAATATCCTTTGGAAGTACCACCTACTCCCTCCCTCAGTACTGCCCCCCCGTCAGGATCCTGCAGTGTTCATCTCTCACCACCTATCATTAATAATACATTCGTGTTGCTTTAATAGACCCCTTTAGCTCTTCTTAGCCTTTAGCACTGCAGTGCAATTTTTCTGACATGAAGTTAGTGCACAGCTACCTAATTATGCAAATATGTGACACATGAGGATTGCAGAAAGTATAGACCCACTGGTGCAATTGAGTTGTAAAAGCTCTATTATTTCTCCTTATGGTGACATTGACATTTTCATAAGTTATATTTAAATAGTCATTTCATTTTTTAATCAGTGCAGTTTGAAAAAATGGATAAATGAGCTGCAGAAGCATAGATTTAAAAATTTGTTACAGATTACAGATTATTCGTGAGAAAAGTACCCCTTTTGAGCTGAAGGCCTCTTGTGTTGGACATATTTTACTGTTACAACAGGGGTTTGTGAATCTTCTGACACACAAGGTGTATATTTGTATAAACTCCTTTTGTAATTTAGGCTAAACTTCAGACATGGAAATTTTAAAACACCCATTCCAATGAAAATTGTATTTGTACCATGTTTTTGTTGCATTTTTCTTATGAAAGAGGACATATGGATATATGTAAAAGGCTATAAACTAGTGGGATGATGGGAAATGAGCAGGCTTCCTCCACACCAATTTTCCCACTGACGCTCTGCAGAAACTATGTTCTAGAAAACAACTTTGATTTTTTTGATTTTCTCTAAAAAACACAAAATCCCAATTTAAAGATCACTTGGGAATCATTTTAAAATAATCAAAAGATGATGGGAGTGGGGCTTTAAGGTGTGGCAAAAACGTATATTCTTATATTTTGTTTTTATTTCCGTCAGAGTCATCTGAAGTTTCATGTCAAATAAAGGTCATGGAACCTTTTTGGTTTTAATTTGAGCGACAGGAATTGTTGTGAACACAATATTCAAACATGGGGAGACACAATGGACTCTGTCAGTTGTCCTGGTTGAATAAGGTCTGGAATGAAGGATGAGAAAGCTCAGACTGTGAGACAAGACCGCAGTAAAATCAGAGCAATAATATGTCAATCACTATCACAGCCACTATCAAATACATGGTATATTCTCTCAACGCACAACCAGTAAAAACTGCAGAAATACAAAATAAAACACTTCAAGTGTTTTGAAAGGCTGTTCCTTTTGACTCATCAGTTGTACAATCTATTTTTTTTCATTCCAAAGATGACCATATTTCAGTAAACATATACATTTTCTTAAAAATACTCATGTATACTTTAGAAATGTTTTATCTTCTCTGCATTTTTGTGTAAAACACTTAATATGCAGTTACATGTTTCCCGCCACAAATATTAATTAACAATCAATAAAACCTAAACCATTTAACCATTTAAAATTGATGCAACACTTACATCACTATCTTTTTTTAAGATTGGAGAGTTTTAGAAGTATGTGTATTGTGGCCATCTTTACTTTTATTTGGTGTAAAAGTTGCAATTTTATATTTTTTTGCCATGAATAATTCCCAAATTGTAAAAGTTGTTTGCATAAAGAGTCATCTTTTTATGAGAAAATAATGCATCATACTTTTTATGAAATCTTGCTCAATGTCATAATTTTGGCCCTCAAGTGACACAAGCCAAATGAATCTACAACAATAAATCAGCATTACGGTTATTCTGAACAAAAGTACGGCAAACTACTTCAAAAATGGGCTGCATTGATCAAATGTAACCCTCTGGCTTCTGGTTTGAAGCCCACTTCAAAACGAAAGTAACAACAACCTGATGAAATTTATTAAGTAACTGCTGGGGGCTGGTTTCCCAAGCCAGTCAGCCTTCTGTCACCGTATGCTTTATGCCCAAACAAGGCCCTTTGACTGTCTAATAGTCATAGGTACGTATCAGGGAGTATCCGGCTCACCTGAGGATTGCTAAGGTTCCTTTTAAAGACAGCATTGACATGAATTGCCAAAGAGTAGTGAGTGGACGTGCAATGATAGAAGTATTTGTTTCCTCTGGTGGAAGCACTTTAATGGATTGTTGGTGTAAGAGTTCTTTGGTTTAAGTCGAATAAGAATTCCTATCCTACCTCTCTCACACCAAATTCAGGTTAATCCTGACCCACAGCCGTCTTTATTTCAGTTAATTGCCCTCAGTCCATTCAAGTGTCTGTTTTTTTCTTCATCCTTGTCAGGTCATCTGTTCTAAATAAATATAAGTTATAAATGCTTGTTCTGGTTAATATATTAAATGTTTAAGTTTCTGTCACCAAGCCTGCATTTTGGGTCCTACACCTGACAGCTGGTGCTTTCTGTCTAAACTTCATAAGTCCCACTCCAATCATCTTTTGATCTATTTTCACAACCTTCATTGTAATATTTTAATTCTGATTATGCCAAAACCTAAAAAACTTTCATTTTCTGGGACAGTTTCTGCAGAGTTGATTAGAAATTTACTTTTGAGCTGTGGGCTGTTGGCATGGAGTAAGCCCGCCCCCATTACCCATCATTTGTTAACACACTCTCCCACTAGCCTACAGCCTCTTACAACCTCAACCTAACATTACCAGTACAACAAAAATGCTGAGCAATATTGGAGCTATCCAGCCGAAATTGTGACCCACCAATTGTAGCTTCTACATAACAGCTTCAAGCATTTTCCTATTTTTGTCTGCTCCTGATTCACAACAATTTGAATTCTCAGAGATGCAATTTTAATCTCATTTTTTCTATCATATGTCCTCCCTCTTGAGAAAAATGACACAAGTACCTGTTAATAAACACCATAAGCACAATTTCTATAAGACTGTTTTTTAAAAAAACACAGATTAAGGTTATTTTTTTGGGGGAAAAGTCCTATTAAAAGTACTTGTGGTCCACTCTGTCACCAGCACTTTGGTACCAGAGTAAATGTAGATTTTGCTTTGATATTTGTGGACATTCTGCTTTCCCACCACAAACCAATTATTTTATTATTGAAAATGTATAAATTGTTAACAGAAGTTAAGTAAGTTACCAAAAAAGAGGAAAAGACTCTTCTATCCACATGATCTAAGAGGTTTTTATGCTGTCTGTATTTGACAAGACAAAAACACAGCTTTTACTAAACCTGCTCGTTGATTTAAACATTCATTTAAAATCCAGCCATTTTTACTCTTCTCTATCAAATATTGAAGGATTTTGGCATTTTTGATTGGCTCACTCTTATCCATTTCACCTTTGGCCTTTCATTAACATCAGTTCAAGAGCAGCTACTGTAAATTATATCCTGAAGGACTCAAGCATATGTGCTCTGCAGTGGCGTGCTACCCAGCTAGACTGAATGGTCGACTAACATCCTTATGTAATATGTTATGCTATGATTTTTTTTTCTTTTTAACAAATCCTCCATAAATTGGAGGTAAGCTTTCAGTGGCAAGCTGCTCACTCCACAGGATGTTAGATAACACGCTCATGGTACACATCACTGTGTAAATAGCGGCTAGTCAGTAAGTGGAAAACATTTTTATTTCTCATAATGCCACAATGCTATAATTAGCAGCACCCACAGCTACCTCGGCACTACATGTGGTTTCACATCGTGGTTGAAGGTATTGATGAGAATATCTGGAGCTGTACGAGGTGAAACCTAAACCTCTTCCTGCGTGGTTGCACAGCTTAGGCAGGTGGACCACTCTATGGCATCATTTAAAGATGAAAGATGTAGTACTCTTTTTCTCTCCTCTTCAAATATAGCTGACCTAGTTCCTTGATCTTCACTCGTGTCCCTGACACACCAGAACAGCACGGGCTAAAACAATAGTAGCTGTCAGTGTTCATGGTCATGCGAGAAGGTTTGGATGCTCTTCAGGTGTGCATAAAGAGTTTGAATGGTTACCTGCATAAATACTTGATTTAATTATTTATATTATATGAGATAAATGATAAATTTGTGCTGTAGCTGTAAGTGGCACTTGATTAAACGGCTTTATGTAAACATTTTCTGCGCACTTCAGTAAGTAATTTGGCCCAATTTAAAAAAGATTGTGCATATAAGATAGTAATTTAGACCAGTGGTCCCCAAACCTTTTAAAGGCCATGGACTGGTTTAAATTTGACGAAAATTTCACAGCATTTTTCTGCTGTCTGAAATTCTGTTTTCAAAATAAAATGCTACTGCAAGAAATTTAGTTAAAAAAAGTCTAAAAATATGAGTTGATATTATTATACAGATGATGAAACAAAGTTGTTGTGGAAGTCGTCTCTGATTTTGAAAAATCCTTAAAGGAAACATTATATGATTTTTTCCCCTCATAGAATGCCATTTTTACTCTCAATCCAGGCTCCAATTATCTTTCAGGGCACAAAGATTGATCATGTTTTGTCTCTACGTAAATCCTCAGTCACTGAGTATTTTTTCAACACAAAGGGACATTTTCTGTGCCACAGTTTCTGAATACCTAATTCAGCCTTGCTTTAGGGAAATTCTCAAATGTCCCTTTTTTACAAGTTTACATATATCATCAACTTTGTTTGATTAAATCTTTATTCTCCATAAAATGCTTGTACTTTGTGATGAAGATTTTCCTTTTAACGTCAAAGTTGAGACTAACAACCAGACGCTAGCTTCAGCTCCATCCAACTGTTAAGGTGACATTGATAAATAAGGCAAAATAAAACAATGCAACCGTCATAAAACTGGTATTTTCTAAATATAATATAAACATGAATCCACCATGTCTCCAACTTTATGATCAGCGTGTGTGAAACAGTCGAGTCTGTCACCATGTGTTTGACAAAGCCGCTGTGAAAAATTCCGTATGTTGAGGAAAACTCCCTATTTTGTCCATAAACAGCTGCTTTACTGTTTTTTTTAAGTCGAACGCTCTTATTCCGCTTCTTTACTAGCTCTTTTCTCACTGAAGAAACTTTCCAAATATGTTTTATTGTTTGGTTTTTGTTAACCTTTTAGCGTTGGCTACTAACTTAGCAATCCAGCTAGCCATGCAGGTAATCGCTTCAAATCAAATGACCAAAATGGATGTTGTGAACAGAATCCGGCAATAAAAGTTCCTTCAGGATCAGTAAATAGACAAAATGAAGATAATCTAAGTTAGCGCAATCTAAGTCGGCCCAGGGGTTGGGTACCTTTGATTTAGACAATATAAAATGCTACATACACACTGGGCAGGTGTGACATGTTCAAAAATAAGGGTTTTACAACGAGCTTTTAGCATATGATGTTTACACATGTTTACATGCAACCCAACACTAGTGCATGTCCTCATAATTGGAAGAGGCTTGGTGTGAAATGTCAAAACAGAGCAAATCTTGCTCCAGTCTTTTTATGTCACAGCTCTATCTCGATATATTAAAGACTTATACAATATATAACTATAATTCCTGTTGGGCAAAAACTGCAATTACTAATTTCTCCTTCATGATCAATTTTCAACCGGTTAGTACTTCTGTGCTTTGAAAAAGGCGCCACCCAAATGTCTCTACCAAATCTGAGTCCCTAATTGGTCGAAGTTCAACTGTTTGAGCTTTCAACGCACACTGAAAGAGCCCAAAAATGGACTTAAAAACTTGTGTAGTGGCGTGAGAATGCAAAATTTTTGAACGCAGAAACCCCAAAACACACATTTACATTTGTGGTCACTCAAATACACTTTTCCTAGACTGGTGTGAACGCTGAATAAGTGAAGCCAGCTCCCCATCAAAATCCAGTAAAAATAAAATATAGAATTCAGTATCAAACTACAAATTGTTGCAATTATTTTGCCATTTTTTACATATATTTCAGCTTAATAGGTCTATTTTGTAACTACTTTGCTCTTTTTTGTACCACTCTATAAGTTTCCGTGTTTACGTTTCATTCCAGGGGTGCATTCTCCGTGGTAAGGAGGTGTGTGAAGATCTCGTCTGGACAAGAATATGCCGCCAAAATCATCAACACCAAGAAGCTTTCTGCTAGAGGTAGGAGTGAGACCATTTGTCAATATTTAGTGACATGCAGAAACACGGGTGGTACATTACCATGAAAGCTTGCCCTGACTGTCACTGCATGCACAAATATGAGCTTGTACTGTTTCTGACCCTGGATTAAAGCTCTGAGAGTTATGCTGTGTGCGTGTCTGCGAACATGCCTCTTAATGTCACTGAGTAAGAAGTAGACAGACAGAGTGAATCATCTGAATTTTGGATGACGCTGATTTCTGCGCGCTCATAAGAGACAAGTGAATGCGTCAAATGTGTCATGTAGTATTTGCTCACTTTCACTTCTCGCAGTTTGAAGCAAATTGTTTTGTTATTTTTTTGTTTGTGGTCTGGTTTGTAAATGTTTTCACGCAAACCTTGCATTTGCGTGTGTTGCCGTGCATGTGTCCTGGTATTGATTCAGGGCTCTGGCGGGTCTTCTCGTCCCAGGGGCACATCTCTTGCGAAGCCGACCCAGTTCTTTCACATCCGTCATTGTAATTGTAGCCGCTGGCCTCGTTGCCTCAGGCTAGAGACACACAAACTCATACAAACACACACACATAAACATGTGCATGCAGAAGCACAGAAGTGACCCAACCTATTTGTGAATATTAACCAATGATGTGCTGCAGCTCTAAGGTTTTTTTTCTTTTTCTTTAGACACCGTCAAGTCTTGACACTACTTTGTGATAAAAATGGCTTAGTAACAGACTACAACCAAAACATTTGATCAAACGATGCATGTACAAATTTGACAGGATAGCCCTTATTCTCTAACTAGATTTTAACTTAGATTTTTAAATAGTTCACAGAACTAAAACATAAACCAACATAATGAAAGCAGTAATGACACAAAGCTTTTTTCATTAAGTGGAAAAAAACGTTTAAAAAATTGACTTAATTGTTTTTCTTAATCTATGCCAATTATGTCAAATAAGATCCAAAGTTAAATAATGAAATGAAAACAGTTTACAATCTAAGGTTTGAGGGAAGCAATTTATAGTTTTAATTAAAAAAAAAATTAAATAATGATAAATAGTTTGACAGTTTTTTACTTAGAGACCAGATTAAAATAAAGCTTTGTACTAGACAAGAATTTAAGTGGTAAACAAACTACTTTAATTTCTTGAAGAAAAATGCTAATAACAGTTGTAAAGATGAAAGAACCTTAAAAAATAGTCTGTTTTAATTGAAAACATTTTTTTACAGAAAGGTTGTAAACAGATTTTTGAGTTTTGTCAGAATTGCGTCATTTAATACTAAAGGTAATTAAAATTTATGGGCTCAAGACATCATTGTTTATAACATGTTTTTTTTCTTAATTTGTTTAGATATTTTGAAGGTGTTATTGGCATAATAATGGAAATTCCAGTAGAACAATTTAGGCTCCAATAAAGAACCCAGAGGAACACCATAATTAAAAGATCAATGTGTGATAGACCTTTTTTTCTGTTTCCTCTGAAAATGTAAGAACAAAGTATAATAGAAAGATATGAACGCATCAAAAATATATATTTTTTTTACATTTAAAAGCTTCAATTTTAGATCCAACTCTTTTCATTAAAGCTTACATCTAAAACTATACATAAACAATGACTTACTGTAAATGTGGCAGTTAGATATATTAATAATCAACCTCACAATTGATTTTAGGCTCTTTTTCTTTTTTTCCACTCCGATGTGCTGAGTGCAGGGCTGGAAACAGACTTCTCGGCAGGCAGATTTTTGTGTGCCTGTATGCGTGTGCAAATATTCAACAATTCAGCTAAGAATCCTTTCCCAACTGAAGCGTGTGGGTTTGCATGCACTAACAGGCGCACCCTTTTTGAATTGTGCCCATGAAGGTTTACATACAGGGCATGCTGGCGTGTCAGATATGGTCTTAGCCTCTTTGGGCGATAAGCTCTAGAATTGCAAGTCTGATTCCCTTCTCTCTGGCAGGATCATGACCTTCCCCCAACCCCTCTCAACAGCCATGTGTTTGCTTATACATGTGCATGTGTGAGACCATATCACTGAAAGGGGGTTTTGGACAGGATTGGTGGCTGGAATGCTGGCAGATCAAAGAACTGTGTGTGGGTTGGATGTTTCTGCTTATGTAGGCATGTTTGTTTGTGCTGTGGCCCTAATAGGACCAGTTAGATTTTTTTTTAAAAATCTACAGTCCCGATTATGCAGCATTTTATGAAGCACAGCGGATGAGTCAGTGAATAAGCGGCAGCGAGGATATAGCGGATGAACAGGATGGGAAGGGGACAAAAGGAGCGATTGAAAAAGATGTTGGCAAGTCAGTACTAGAGAGGTTTTGCGTGACATATTCCTCTCGGCAGTTGAATATTTTCCCTCTCCCTTTATGCATGTGTCAGTGTCCTGTCACTTCTACTAGCTCTTGTCACTTTATCTTTGCCTGCAGTGTGGGCACGGCTCTGCATGTGGTTTTTTTATGTCTCTAATCCCTCATTTGTTTGAGTGTTTTTTGCACAAGTGTCTTTTATAAAAAAAAAAGAACGCTGTAGTTCAGTTGGAATGATGCATTAATAAAAACACAGCTATGTAATCATATATCAAGATTTAAAATAATGTTTAAATTTCTTATATAATTCTTGTTCAATTAAACTATTTATGCCCCAAAATGCTAGCCACTCCAACGAATGCTACTCACTCCAAAGAATGCTAGCCACTCCAACAAATGCTAGTCACTCCAACGAATGCTAGCCACTCTAAAGAATGCTAGTCACTCCAAAGAATGCTAGCCACTCCAACGAATGCTAGTCACTCCAAAGAATGCTAGCCACTCCAACGAATGCTAGTCACTAAAAAAGAATGCTAGCAACTCCAACAAATGCTAGTCACTCCAAAGAATGCTAGCCACTCCAGCAAATGCTAGCCGCTCCAACGAATGCTAGCCACTCCTACGAATGCCAGCCACTCCAACGAATGTTAGCCACTCCAACGAATGCCAGCAACTCGCACAAATGTTAGCCACTCC
>NC_050512.1:20652070-20652743 GCF_002922805.2 Oryzias melastigma
GCTAGCAACTAGCACAAATGCTAGCCACTCCAACGAATGCTAGCAATTCGCACAAATGCTAGCCACTCCATCAAATGTTAGTCACTCCAACGAATGCTAGCCACTCCAACGAATGCTAGCCACTCCAACGAATGCTAGCCACTCCAGCAAATGCTAGTCACTCAAAAGAATGCTAGCCACTCCAACGAATGCTAGCCACTCCAGCAAATGCTAGTCACTCAAAAGAATGCTAGCCACTCCAACGAATGCTAGCTACTCCAAAGAATGCTAGCCACTCCAACAAATGCTAGCCACTCCAAAGAATGCTAGCTTTGTAAAATCAAGTGTGGTGCACTGAACAGAGCCCAGGATAATTTTTTTTTTAACAGATTTTCTTTATGTTAAAAATTGGTAAACAGATACAAACTATGAAGCCCAATGAGGCAAATCTTGTTTGTGCTATTGGGTTATATAAATAAAATGGAATGGAATTGAATACAAACAAAATAAAACGGATCAAATAGCAAAATGGATCCTGATGGAACGAGGACAGGGGATCAACAGATCCTGGATGATCCCCTAATTTAAGCTATGCCCCTTTTCTGGTCTAGGGGATCGAGGAGCATAACATGAAAGTAAACTGAGAAAAATAGAATGTCTCCATTAAAAAAAAATATATATATATATATATATA
>NC_050512.1:20652803-20653052 GCF_002922805.2 Oryzias melastigma
CTGCTGTAGACATCAATCTGTCATTCTGGCTCCGATGTTTATTGATGGAAAAACAACACCACATTGCACAGACAAAAGGAGACGTGTTAATGGGTGCAAAAGTGAGATCATGTAACTGTTTTTTTTTACAGAAAAATATATCTGTCAACTTCAAAACATCCTTAACGAGGCATTGAAACTAAGAATGTCGGGGTTATTTCTTTTACCTCTCTGCAACTGCATTTGGCAGCATATTATCAGTTCAGCTAT